>NC_140174.1:99110125-99125401 GCF_963971535.1 Notolepis coatsorum | reverse complement strand
GCCCGCCTCCAACTCACTAGCGTGAGGAGGCGGACAAACGCCTGAACCACAATATCCCTGGAGCGAAAAGAGCTCAGGATATTCTTTGGCACGAAGACTGGATTAGGCCTCAGAGTCGCACCGCTATCGGCCGAATAGACAGGCACTCAGGCCGCACCGAGAGAGCACACAGCTCACCCACGCGCTAAGCGGAGGTGATGGCCAAAAAGAACGCGGTCTTCAAAGACAGCCGATCCAATGGCGCCTGCTCAAGAGGCTCAAACGGGGCCTCCGACAACCGGCCCAGGACCAGTTGGAGGTCCCACTCGGAGACAGAGAACGTTCCACAGGCTTGAGACGCCGAGCGCCAAGCAGGAATGTTCCATGAGAGGATGGCTGAACAATGTTCAGCCCCCACACTCGACCATATGCCACTCCCCAGCGTAAGCCGCGGTAGAGGATGGAGCGTGCGTACCGGATAGCGTTAACCATAGAATAGACAAGACGCATCCCCACCAGATTCACACTGTCAGCAGTCAAGCCCATAGGCTGCCCCAGAACAGGAGGCAGAACAGAGTTCCGCATGCCTGAGAGAGGGCCCACGGTGACCACGGAACAGGCCACGGCGGGGCCACCAAGAGCTGAATCAGGGCCGGGGACCACACAGCTGAGCCCCGGCCCGGTGCGATCAGGACCAAATCCCGCGCTCCCGACGTACCCGCCCCAACAGCTGAGCTATCAGGTGTAAGGGGGGAAATGCGTACAGAATCCCGGACGGCCACGGAATCGGTCCCAGACCTGCCTGACTATGTCTGGACGTAGTCCCCACTCATCAGGGTGAGGACCGCCCCGCGACATCACACCTGCACCCACATTCTCCCTGCCGGGGATGTGGAGAGCCCTCAGGCAGCGCAGATGGAGAACGCCCACAGCCAGAGCCCGACCGCCGCCCGGTGCAGACGGGGGGAGCGCACTCCTCCCTGTCTGACAATATACGACGCTGACGTCGTGTTGTCCGTCCTGACCAAAACATGCTTTCCCACCACAAGGTGGCCGAGCCGTTTGAGGACCAGAAGGACTGCCTTCAATTCCAACACATTGAATGTAGCGCAGACCGGGCAGTATGGTCTTGCCAGCTGCCCCCTACTGCATTGGCCCGACACGTCCCCCCCCCCATCCCATGAGGGAGGCGTCGGTGAAGACCGTGACGTGTGACAGCCTGCTGCCCACAGGGACCCCGCTGGTGAGGACACCAGGCCCTCCCCAGAGGACGAAGTCCCCCAGTACTGACATGGGAACCTTCAGCCGCTTCCACATGTCTCTCACCGGGTCCATTTCCATACTGGAAAAAACCACCTCTGCATCCTCCTCATGAAGAGGAGGCCAAGAGGGACCACAGCAGCAGGCGCATCATGGACAGCACCGTAACCGTCCTAGGACGGAACCTCCCGAGCGCGTCGAGAACCATCCACTCGCCGCCGCTCTGAGAGGGATGCCCATATAGACCTTGAGCTTAGAAAAAGCCCAAGTACTCCACCCGTTGACTGGGAAGAGGAGTACTCTACTTCCAGTCTACAGCTAAACCCAGGCTGGTGAGGCACGACCTGCCTGGTATGAGACCTGGCGATCTACCCTGACCGGCCAAGGACCAGAACGTCGTCCAGGGTAGAATAAAATTCGTAAACCCTGACGACGCAGAGGCCCCAGCGCGGTCTCCACGCACTTGGTGAAGATGCGGGGAGCCAGAGAGTAGCCGAACGGCAGCCTCTGGTACCCGTACGCTAAGCCCTGCAAAGGAAGCGTAGGTAAGCCCTAGGATGGAAGTTCGGGATGCAAATACGCATCCTACAGGTCTATGGAGGTGAACCAGTCCCCCACCTGACAGCGTCTAACAGGTGGGAGACGGTCAACATTCTGAACCTCCCATGGGACAGGTCCAATATGGGTCTGACACCCCCCCCCCCCCCCCCCCCGATTTCTCGGGCTCCTTTGGGACCACGATGATGGCTTGCTTCGCTAACAGAGATTGGATCTCGTCGGCCAGAGCTGTCACTGCTGTTGACCCTGACAATAGGGTCTGTACCAAACCTGAAAAAGGAGGGTGGGGTTGTGCAAACTGCAACACAAGTCCCCGCCTCAGCGTTCTCTCCATCCACCTCGACATATGGCACTGTCGTAGCCATATGTGATGATAATCCCAAGCGATAATCCCAAACGCTGATAATCCCAACCGCTGGTCCGCCAGGAACCGTAGATAGGCGGCCCGGTCCCACCCGCTGTGCGTTGCCAACCCTGGACTCGCCAACCGTGCGAGCAGGGCGTCTCGCGGAGCCGGGATATCGCACCCTGACACTACCAACGAGGCAATCGCACCCAAGGGGGGACCCACGACAGAAAGGGCCAGTTTGATACGGGGGAAGCTGACATCACACTGGGTGACATAAGCTCCCCCACTGAACATCTCCCCGGCATGGACTGCTGAGGATCTGTTCTGCAGCTGGACACGCAAGGCGTGTGGTCCCCACACTGCCCGATAGGGTGGGTTCCTACACACCGTAGCCCTGCAGTGATATTACTACCACCCAAATCACGCGTGCCTGACTGACCACCGCCGGTCTTCCGGCCGTGGGAGGCACTAACGTGATACACGGCCTGGCGAGGGCGGGCTGGGGGAACTCGCGCTGCGACCCCCTGGGCCTCGAGTTCCCCCGCTGACAACCTTCGTCGTTGACAGACACAACACCAGGCTCACCAAATACAGACGCAGAACGTGTGGCGTGGGAGCCGCTTATGCTTCACTGAAGGCACGCGGCCCGCAGCCAAAGGGAACAAATCAGAGCCCGTATCCCACTGGTGTTGGGGGGGGGGAGTGACCGGAGAGCGAGCTAGACACAGTTAGACGGCGACGGTTTTTTAGGGCGTGCTCATCTAATGTAGCCGATCCCTCGGCCGCCAAGGCTGTCGGCCTTGTGATCACCTGTTGTCTTTGTGTCCAGGGTACCTCAGGTGGGGGAAACATGGCCGCTGGTCGGGGGCCTCGCCACAGCTGCTGGCGAGGCCGCGCCCTCACCTCTGGTTGCGCGGTGTGAGGCGGTGTGGGGCCTAGGTCAAATACTGCCTGCGCTCCCGCGGAAAGACCAAAAGTCCCTCTGCGGAGAGGGGAGCCCTGAGGAGGGAAAAACCTTCTCTCCTCCTCAAGGGGAGACTGTTCGAAATAAAGATGTCTGTGAAGCGTTGACAGCATCCTAGCCCTCCCTGCGGTTATAGCTTGCGGCTAGGTCAAAAGCTGAATAACCTCAAAACCTTGCACAATGTTTTGACGTCGGCTGGCCCTAAGGCCCCACCACCCGACACCATTTTTGACAGAAAAAACAGCAATTTGAACAATGTTGCCAGTCGCTGCTAATTCTATACCGCGGCGGTATAGGCTTTAACAGCCCACCAGCCACCTGCCGGGCCGACTCGCCTCATGGCGTCGGCCGGGCAGGACACCGTTCCACCATGTCAGAGGCAAAGGACTGATGCCACCTGCTTCACAAGCACGGAACACCAGTGGTGGCTGCAGACCAAAGTCTACTACTAGTGAAGCACTGCCTCACTAGTAGGCATGCAGCAACCTCCACTGTGGTGTGCACCCATGAAGGGGTAAATTAATAAATGAACAAAAACTCCACTAACACACTGCAGAATGGGCTAGCCCATACACACAATTGTTAAGGGGATGCAGACCAGAGAAAAACACCAGTCCCGTCCACACAATTCATAGATTCACAATAAGCACATCACAAAAAGCAAGTTTACCCATATAAATGGTAAACAAGCCCCTGTCAAACCCCCAACATTAGACACCGATTGACCGTCAGCATGAATTGTTAAGAGGAGGGAAGACCTTTTAGTAAACAAAGGAACGGCGTCCTAGCATTGTAGCATTAGCATTAGCCGCGCGCTCTAGGATAGCTGGGAAAACACCCAAAACAGAATCATGACGACCATGATTTTCCAAATATCCTGCCCCTCGCGCCAATACATAACTTGGCTGTCTCACAGGACAACGAGCAGTATCACTCATGCTAGTGTCAATGCCTGTTAGCGCAGGCCCTACCTGTGCGCGACGTACCTCGACTGCTAACCGTCGCGCGACGTCCCTCGATCCGCTGTCACGAGATGAGGAAACCCCAGGACAGGCCCGATGCGATGTTAGGATGTGCAGAGAAGATTCCAGGGGCTGGTGAACCTCTGGCGAAAACCCAACATTGTGTAATTTCTACCTGCATTTCATAACAGCTAGTTCACGGAGTGCACTGCTACGTCCGTGTTGGAAAGAGGAAGGTAGAGTGTGACCATGTCCGGCGTCATATAGTAGGACGCAGGGGCGTGGCCTGTTCACGTGCATGTGAGTGCATTTGTTTGTTCGTGAGCCCATTAGGTGCTAGGAGATAAGAGATATCTCATAATGGCGAAGAGCGAGACGCGATTGGCCAGTATGATAATATAACCAAGCATTTCACTATAATGTACTGTACCTTATATGACAAATAAAACAAAACTTGAACTTGAACATTTGAAAAAATTTAATAAAATAATCTTAAATTGAGTAGCTTTCTGCTTTTTAAAATGATCTATACAGTCGTTGTGCAAAACATTTCAATTTCCATGCGGCAGAATTGTTACAATAGCCGATAATCCATTTTCCCAATGATAAATCCCTATACGGGTGGACCTCGCAGGCGGTGCAAAGCGATGTCAGACTACACCTCCCTATAGCGGTCTGTGCTGTCCCCCGTGGTGCGGCAGACCACGGGTTCGAAACTCCCTCGGGGCATCGAAGTTAACGCAGGGGTGACGGCAGGGCCGCCTCAGGGGGTGTGCGAGCAGTGCGGTCGCACAGGGCCTCGCCGGAAGGGGGGCCGCGCAAAAAAATTAAAAAATATTTGATTTATTTTTTATTTTTATTTTTATTTTTTTATTTTTTTATTTTTTGCGAGGCCCCCCTTCCCGCGAGGCCCTTTTTCATCACAGACCTAAAATCTAGTTTTGCTTATATGCTTATATATTTCACATTAGACACGTTCCTGGCTCTGAGGCTCTGCAGGCAGCAGAATTGGTTTCAATGAGGGGAGGGGTTACAGCCAGGTAGCATCTGTTGAGTTCATTGTGTGCGTCTGTGTGCGTGCCGGGGGGGGGGGGGGGGGGGGCGTGAACCGACTCATTGCCAGACGTGAGCGATTCGACTCACGCTCACGGCAATGAATCGGCTCTTATGAACGAGTCGCTCATGACCGACTAGCATCTGACTATTTCGCGCGTGCAGCATTGGATGCCAGCCAAGATGAAGAGGACATCGTCCGCAGATGGACTGAAGATGAAAGTTGTTGCATGTTAGCCAGTTCAGTCAGGCTAGCCATCCCGGTTAAAGACAGGGACAGCTAGTTAGCTTTAGCTACGTTATAATATTAAGTGTGGTTCAGTCGGGATATAGCCATGATGATGTCGGCTAGTAGCTAGCTTAGCTAAATGCTAACTAGCGTTAGCTAACCTAGAGACAGCGCGTGCAGCCAAGATGAAGATGATGGTCGTTCGGCAGATGAACTTCGTCAACTCCACGCGGTTGTCTCCATCCTCTTGGACGTTTGGTGAGTTTTTAATGCCCTCTATTCTATTCCCGCCGTGGATCTCTCTCTCTCTCTCTCTCTCTGGAGCCAAACTGGCCGACTAGCTGTTGTAGTAGTGTAGTAGCTAACGGTGTGTGGCCTGGTGTCAGCACCTGTATTGCTTTTCTCACGTTACAGTTTTTCAGTGGTAGCTGCATAGCTTGCTTCTGCGTTAGCTAATGGTTAGCGATAGCCGGGTTGAGCTAACTGTTAGCCAGTTAGCTGTTTAGCTACGACGTTAGCTGCCGGCTGCGCTCGGCTGGGAACGTTAGCTTGATGCTATCAGTTAGCCTAGAGTTAGCTGTTAGCTTGTGCTACGACCATTGACATTAGCCGTGAGAATAGCAGGGGGTTCTGGCACTCTGACTACGACATCATCTTTGACAGAAGATGTAGTCGGGCCTGCACCATGACAAGGCTCCGGCCATAGCTTATTTTTGTCCCGCCAGCGAGAGGCCTTTCGTCAACGTGGAGACCTGTGTTGCGGCCTTTCGCCCTGCGTTCCTTGGTGCAGGTAAGATGAATGAAAATGTAATGACATTACCCCACTCTTCCTTCCTTCCCCTCCCGAATGTTTTGTTAATAACAATGTTTTTTTCCAGGCAAAACATTTGGAGATACGACATGTGCTGTGTGTGAATTTTGGGTAGCTTGGGTAGCGTTGGGCCGTTGGCCAAAGCTGTGTGTGGCCTGGTGTCATTACCTGGCTAGCCTATTTAGCTGATGTCGGCCATTGGCTCCTTGCTGCTTTGTTTTCTCTGGTATAGACCCTCTTCTCTTTGGATTTAAGTGTTGATCTTTGTCCTTTTGGATCTCTCATACATGCTCTCTCTCTAACACACACACACACGACAAACACACATGCTCTCTCTCTCTCTCTTTCTAACACACACAGTCTGCCTATGGCGGCCTTTCTCGATGGCTAGGCTGTGCTCGCTGAGTCTGTACCTAGTCAAGGATCTTCAGTCACAGTGCTCAGGTATTCTGCCACTGTGTACTCTCTGTTTAGGGCCAAATAGCATTTCAATTTCTTTCCAATGTGTGTCTCTCTCTCTCTCTCTCTCTCTGTACACTGTATATTGACTGTAGAACGGGAGCTCTCTCTCGCTCTCTCTCTTGCTATATGTTGACTGTATCATGCCCAGCCTCGGGCAGCGCTATTATTTAAGAATATGTTGACTGTATGAAATTTTATAATTTACATGTTACATAAGCATGCATTGTACAAAGAAAGCATGTTCAAAAAATAAAATAAAACATCAGTGACTCCAATACAGAGATGTATGTAGTACTACTACTACTATACTACTACTACTACTACCATATCTGTCAACCCTCCCGTTTTTCCCGGGTATTTTACCCTTCTTTCCCGCCATCCTCCCGTTTAAATATTTTCCCGTAAATTTCCCGTATTTTGCCCTTCTTAGTAAAAAGGCTACACCCTAATTCATGCTTTTGTCTCATCACGTCTAGACTACTGTAATGCACTTTTTTCAGGCATACATAATTCAAGCATAAAAAATCTTCAACTTGTGCAAAATGCGGCTGCACGGATACTAACTAAAACTAGAAAATTTGATCACATCACACCAGTTTTGTCCGCCCTACACTGGCTTCCTATTCAAGCCCGATCTGACTTTAATGTGCTACTCCTCACCTACAAAATGTTTAATGGGCTTGCACCGCTCTATCTATCCGATCTCATCTCCTGATACTCGCCCGATCATGCTCTGCGCTCACAAAATGCGGGGCTTCTATCGATTCCTAGGGTTAAAAAGAAATCCGCCGGCCACAGAGCCTTTGGTCTACTGCGCTCCCTACTGTAGTCAAGTCAAGTCAAGTCAAGAGTTTTAATTGTCACGGCATACAGGTATACAATGAAATGCGGCTGGTCTTGCCCGCGACGATGTGCAATACAGTGGTACAACATATAATAGAATCCAATAAAAATACAGTGGTACAACATATAATAGAATCCAATAAAAAACAACAGTGCAATAAACAGGTACATGGTGTGCCATCTCGGTATCTGTACATAGTATTTACAGAGCATATGGGAC
The DNA here is from genome assembly GCF_963971535.1 of Notolepis coatsorum. NCBI lineage: Eukaryota > Metazoa > Chordata > Actinopteri > Aulopiformes > Paralepididae > Notolepis > Notolepis coatsorum. Next base: position 99,117,711 of record NC_140174.1, on the reverse strand, counting down.
ATGCTAGGTAGCTTTAGTAGTGCAATACACTGTTCCTGATGTTATACTAATTTAAGTGGCCTTTCCTCTGGCCATAAGTGTGCGTGTGTGCGGCATGAGTGTTAAAGTGGCTGCTAGTGTGTGAGCGTGCTCAGCGTGCGTGTCGTGTATGTGCTAGTGTGTGCTTGTGTGTGGATAGTTCAGTTTCTGTGTCTCTCAATGTTCATTGTTCAAGGCTCTGATGGCCTGGGGGAAGAAGCTTAGCCTAAGCCTCTCCGTCCTAGTAGCTGGGGTTCGCAGGCGTCTGCCTGACCTCAGCAGCTGGAACAGGCTGTTATTGGGGTGGTGGGGGTCTTTCATTATCCTGCAGGCTCTGGATTTGCACCTCTTGTTGTATAGAGCCTGCAGGGGAGGTAGCGCAATACCCGTGGTACGCTCGGCTGAGCGCACCACTCTCTGTAGGGCCTTCTTGTCCTGTGCCGTGCTGTTCCCATACCAGGCAGTGATGTTTCCGGTCAAGATGCTCTCTACAGCTCCTGAGTAGAAGGACTGGAGTATCTTCCCCGATACTCTGAACTTCCTTAACTGTCTCAGGTGGTAGAGGCGCTGCTTCGCTTTCTTTACTACTGTGTCTATGTGTGTTGACCATGTCAGATCCTCTGAGATGTGGACCCCCAGGTACTTGAAGCTGCTCACCCTGTCCACGGTAGCCCCGTTAATCATCAGTGGTGTGTGTGTCTCCTGCTGTCCTCTCCTATAATCCACAATCAGCTCCTTGGTTTTACCAATGTTCAGGAGCAGGCTGTTGTCCTGGCACCAACGTTCCAGTACCTCAACCTCCTCTCGGTAGGCCTTCTCGTCGTTGTCCGAGATCAGCCCCACCACCACTGTGTCGTCTGCGAACTTCACTATGGAGTTGGAGCTGAACTTGGCCACACAATCGTGTGTGTAGAGTGAGTACAGCAGGGGGCTTAGAACACAGCCCTGGGGGGACCCGATGCTCAGGGTGATGGTGTTGGAGGTCTGACCCCCCACCCTGACCGCCTGGGGTCTTTCACTCAGAAAGTCCAGTACCCAGGCGCTCAGGGCGGAGCTCAGACCTAGCTCGATCAGCTTGTCCACCAGTCTGGTGGGGACTATGGTGTTGAACGCTGAGCTGTAGTCAATGAACAACAGTCTCACATAGCCCCCCTTCTGACGGTCAAGGTGGGAGAGAGTGCTGTGCAGTACCTGGGAGACCGCGTCGTCAGTGGACCTGTTTGTCCTGTATGCAAATTGCATAGGGTCCATATCACTGGGGAGAGAGGCACAAATGTGGTCCTTGACCAGCCTCTCGAAACATTTCATGACCACAGAGGTGAGTGCCACCGGTCTGTAGTCATTTGGGCATGTTGGGGAGGGTTTCTTCGGTACAGGGATGATGGTAGACATCTTGAAGCAGGCAGGGACTACTGACTCCGCCAGGGATTGATTAAATATGGCGGTGAACACCGGGGCAAGCTGGTTTGCACAGGACTTAAGTATGCGTCCTGTTATACCATCTGGGCCCGCAGCCTTCCTGGTGTTCACCTGCATAAATGCTCTTCTCACACTGTGTTCCGACAACGAGAGAGCACCCCCGCCCCCCCGCGGTTGCCCCCCCCCTCCACAACAGCCGGTGTGCCAGTGACGTCACTAGCCAGAGGGCTAGCGGCGACACTGTCTACACCGAACCGAGCGTAGAAGGAGTTGAGTTTGTCCGCGAGAGAGGCGTCGTCGCTCCCCATTAAGGGGGCGCTGACTTTGTAGCTGTGGAACAAATGACCTGCCGTCGTCACAAGGTCACTTGTGTTTGAAATATATATTTTTTTAAATCTTCACATGAAAATGAAACTTTGAGCCAGAAATAACTTAGGACCTACGTATAAACAAGCAAAATGAAGAGGACTTATCCATCTGGAGCAGAAAAAGATGAGGAGGATAAATGAAAGAAATACAGTGGTAAGTAGAGCAGAAAAGCTACTATTTAGTATAAAGTAATGGTAGCCTATAGCCTTAATTAATGGGTGAGATAGTTAAAACTCTCCAGCTAACATTAACTATCTAGCTAGGTCTCACGTTATTTTCAGTTATCCTAGCTATAGCTAACTGTAAAGGACAGGGACACTCAATTATCATGTTTTTCACACTAACATGCAATCATCAATCTTGTGAAAAATATGCACTTTTAGTCTATTTGCCAACACAATGAACCCGGACATTTTGGAACCACCAAACCTTTATGATAGATATGGATAGTATGGGTCACCAGCACTTAGAAACTGCCGGATGCTAAGTTGTACATGTTGGGCAACTTTTTTTATTTGCATAATTAGCAACATTTGCATAATCACCTAAATGGTCAAATCTCTGAAACTACTTGATCAATTTCAACAATGTTGGAGTGGTTTTGGGGGTTATTCGGGATGCTGAATCCATTTATGATACTCAATAGTTTCGGAATTGCAATATTTACTGGAATTTACCAAATTTAAATTTCAAGAGAAATTCTGCTGAATAATATTATGGGGAAACTTACTCCTTGCTCCTTGGAATTTGTACAAATAACGTTTATTATTATTATTGCCATCCTTAGAGTTATTTGCTACCTCTATCTAGCAGGGCTAAAATTATTATTATTTGAAATGGTTTTGTTAACCCTCCTGTTATCCTCAAATTGACTTTACACTCTTTATCCTTGGGGACATTTTGACCCCAGCAGTTTAAACCTCCAGAAAATGATCATAATCAGAAGTGTTACCCAAATGTATGTTTCAGGTGCTTCATGTTACTTTGTTGATTACCTAAATAACCATTTAAATAAAACATTACCCCTACTCCCCCCACCCACCCAATTATACATACATAATATATATTATGTTGTTCAAGTGGGGAGTGGGATGATAACTTTCCGTTTTTGGAAAGTAACGTGTCTGCTTGTGGTTGGGAGACAACAGGAGCATCTGCACTAAGGGTCTCATTCTCATCAGAGGAGGACGCCTCATAATCAGGGTCTCAGACACATTCTCTCCTATGTCACTTTCACCTTCAAATATCTGTGACAAAACTTCACTGACGGAAAACTTTTTCTTCAAGGTAATTTTCAAATTAGAGTTTAGAAGGCTGCTATGCAAGCTATGTTTGCTCCTCCCCTATGTTGCGTAAAGTTTAGGTAGTCAAAAATCACAAATAACAATAAAAAACAAATAACAATAAAAAAAAAACAATAAAAACAATAAAAGTCCGGGATATACATTCTAAAATATATACATTCTAAAATATACAATACAATTTACAGTAATAAATGTAGAATTTTTTTTAATACAAATGTTTAAGTGTATATGTAAAAATAAGAAGTAAAAAGTCCAGGAAGATTACCAGAGTTTGTACTGTCACTCTGTGGTGAGGCAGTGAGGCACAGTGATGCGTTGTATACTCTGATGGTTGTTGGAATTAAGGACTTCCTGTGCCGTTCAGTGTTGCATCTAGGGAGTCTTAGTCTAAGACTGAACATGCTCCTTCTATCAGCCAAGTCTGTGTATAGCGTGTGGGAGGGGTTGTCCATGATGGCGTGGAGCTTAGCAAGGCTCTTCCTCTCTGACAGAGGAATAGTCTAGCTCCACTCCCACCATGTTACTGGCCTTCCTGACCAGCTTATTTGTCACATATAAGGTACATGTACATTACAGTGAAATGCTTGGTTCTGTATGAGCCCCCTGAGATTGTGCTTCAGACAGTAAAAAAGTAAAAGATGAGTTAGAGAGGTAGTGCAAATCTTTTACTAATAAATAGATACAATATGGTGTAGTGTTAAAAAGTGTTTAAATGTGTTTAAAGTGTTTAGAATGCCCATTTCTCCTTGTTAGGGACCAAGCAGTGAGACAATGAGGAAACAGGAGTTGTAGATGAAAACTGAGTTTTTATTTACCCACAAGGTGCAAAACCATTGCAAACCAAGAATTTGATAACTAGGCCTATAGATGCGTTTCTCGTCCACGTCAGCAAGGAGGCCAAAAGGAACGTAATAATCCTGGTCAGAACAATGGGGCAGACTGTATAGAGGCTACTTTGTAGGACATGACCTTGAGAACATTTGAAACTGTTTGGGGAGAGATTTCACACAGAACAACCAGGAATGAGGAAGATACCAGTTTACCATTGTATCTCTTTGTTCCTGGATTGTAGCCAGCTCTTCATAACAACTCATCAACAATAGTCTTCCGGGATTCTGAAATCGGGGAGGAGATAGCGGGGGGAGCAAATGAATGAATGTGGATGAGAGCCGTGATGTAAGTGATTGCAGCTACGGCTGTGGGGGTGCTGGAGACATGATCGAATAGACTTGTATGCGCCTGAATCTCCTGAACACGGCGCGACCCATTCCTAATCGATCAGAACTAAATCGGCCGAGAAAAAGCCCATTTTTATGCACATGCGCAGATTGCCCACGGATTGTGACGCCACGCACACCCGCCCTGGACTGTTCCATCAGAGGGGGGAGCTTCGGTGATAGTGTGAGTGGCTACAGACCACTGCACTTAAATATAAACATTAGTCTACCTGGAGACTCAATGAGGTAATTGTAGATGTCACCATAAGACGCGTCTGGCCATTTAGTGGGATCATTGTTTCATTATCCTGTTCGGCTGAAAGGACACTGGCCACCGAAGCTTGCCCCTCTGATGGAACAGTCCAGGGCGGGTGTGCGTGGCGTCACAATCCGTGGGCAATCTGCGCATGTGCATGGGGAATAGGTGCTTAAAAATGGGCTTTTTCTCGGCCGATTTAGTTCTGATCGATTAGGAATGCAACCACTTACATCACGGCTCTCATCCACATTCATTAATTTGCTCCCCCCGCAATCTCTTCCCCGATTTCAATGTAACGAGGAAGTGTAGTGGTCTATTAGGCGCTCTACAAATTAAAGTTATTATTATTATCATTCTGTTTACAATTGAACATTCCATGAAAATTATCTATAAATTCTGCATCTTCTGAAACATTTATAAACAGAAAATTCATAAAAAATGACACCAAAATTTGGTAAATTCTAGTAAATATTGCAATTTTGAAACTTTTTTCTTCTCTTAAGTGTTTTTAACCCTTAGATGGTCAAAACGGAGAAGCTGACTGCTACAACTTGTCCTTGGAGAAGAGACAGCCATCGCAACCATCATGGAATGGGAAGGAAGTCCATCTTAACTGGGGCGTGTCCTGGAGGATCTCTCCATGGGAAACAGATTACACTACTCCATGCTTGTTTATGGCGGTGTCTCCGTTACTGTAAGATGGTGTCAGACTGAGATTCTGACAGTCTTCTCTCACAGTGATCCCACAGGTGTCGTCAACTGTAACAGTCACTGTGTGCGTATGTATGTGTGTGTGCATGCACATTGCACACGCATGTGTTGCTCCTAATGACCAAGACAGTGAGTCTGAAACTGTAAAAACCATGACCGCTGTACGTTGTTGTACATTGTGGGATTTGTTTGAGTTCCTGTGCCCCTGACCGTGGTGTGTGAAAGTAGCGTTCAGTGTGTGATGATGTCACAAAGAAACACAAAGCAAACCTGGTTTGTTTTTCCTTTATTGTTTTTTAAATAAAACACTTGCACACATTTTTTTCCCTCCTTGTTTTCATTTTAGCGCCTGCATCATCTGAGTAAAACACTGACATAGCAACAGAGCACCACTAGGTGGCAGTACAATCACATCTGACCTTTTTTTTATCATCATTATTATTATTATTATTATTATTATTATTATAATTATTATCCAACAGCAAGAATATGGAGCTTAACTTCCTCTACAGGACACTACATTTATAAATAAGTTAAGTATTTCAACATTAAGCAGTCACTCTTCACCAAAACGGACACTCACACACGACTTAAAAGAGATCACAAATGCCAGAGAGAGAGACGCCAATCAGATCGGGCCTACGTGTTGATACGAGACACAAGCTCACATGGTCTTACGGGATGACGTGTTCCTGTCTGACGTCAAATGGCATACATAGCCCCAGTTTTTCTGCATTTTTCCTTTTCTTTTTTATTATCATCAGTGATTCCCAGTGTTCTGTCTACACTCCAGTCTCTTACATGTATCCCAGCAGTAAAGGAGCAGCTCATCAATGGCAGTCAGAGCAAAGTAGACTCTACAGTAGCAAGGAGAGGAGAGGACGCGCGCAGGGGGGGGGGAGGGGGGGGGTCAGCCGGGTGGGGGGGGGGGGGGGTAGCCTACTTCTGTTTGTACATGGAAACCGGAGTGCCTTCCGTGACGAGGCCTCCTCTGTCTCTGTCTTGTTTTTGGCTCAAACGAAACAATACGAAACAAAAGAGAAACAAGCTGAGCAAAATGTCGAGGAGCTGATTATATGTATAGCTGTTTGGCCAACGGGTGGGAATGTTTCCTATATGGAGCTTGGAGGAAATCAAAACGTGTCCAGGCATGTTAGTCATCAGTTGTCAATGAGAAACACACACACACGCAGACACGCACACACACGCAAACACACACACAGACACACACACATAGCCCTCGTAGCCAGATACCAGACGTACGAGGAGTTAGAGTTAGAACATAACAAAACTGCCATAACCGACGTCAGTCTGACGACAGTCACTGTGATAACATTCATAATACATTCAACAGAGAACAGCTCACATTAACTGACTTCAGATCAGAGGCTGAATCAACAGCTACTTTTGGAATGATGCCATTTTAGCAAAAAATATTATAATAATAATGTCAATAGACCTCTGTGACGACAGAGGCCTGTATGAACTTATCACATGGTTTAGAAAGCTTGGGTTGTCAGAGAGAGAGAGAGAGAGAGAGAGAGAGAGAGAGAGAGAGAGAAAGAGAGAAAGAGAGAGAGAGAGAGAGAAGAGAGAGAGAGAGAGAGAGATGGAGAGTGAGAGTGTGATAGGTAAAGACAGGAGAATGAGGGGAAAATACTGATGTGGATTTGTTAAAATAAAGTAAAAACAAAAATAAAGTGCTTCTGTTAAAACAAACATCCTCTGTCTGAGGTACAAAACTAAAAAGTCACGTCAAATCGCACAAAAAAAAATAAAGAAGACTCAAACCCTACGCCATCACACTGGCACACTGAGAACAACACATGCTATTTACACTCCGGAGTGTTTATCAATGTCCTCCAGTGTCTAGTATACACAATCGTATACGCACGCGCACACATGCACGAGAGTGTTTGTTTCGACTGTCTACGGTGTTTCCTATGTCTTATCCCGCCAGCGAAGAGAGAGATCGAATAAGTCACATCTCCGTCACGTTACAGACGACACCTCCGTCTCCGCCCCCTCACCGCGCAAGGAGCAGCGGTGAGTGGGGCCGGTATCTCTCCGGTCCGCGTCTATACTTTTACCAACCGATTTCCAGTTCCGCGTGCGCATTCTGCGATCTGATTGGCCACTGACGTTTCTGGACATGTGCGCCAATCGCGTGACGCCTGTTTCTGCGCCTATTTCCGCCTCGAACAGCCTGCAAACTACCTAACGCCTAGTTTATCACTGGTTAAGCTTAGGCGACTCTTTCGAAGTTGGTTAAGGTTAGAGTTTGGAATC
>NC_140174.1:99075125-99105125 GCF_963971535.1 Notolepis coatsorum | reverse complement strand
AATCGAGTATACACTGATTAGAATACAAATAAATAAATTAAATACAGTGGGATGGAATATTTAACAGGGCTGTGCAATTGAGCAGTAATGTACAAAAAGTATGAACAGTGAAGTAGGGCTGTCTTAAATACTTCGAAGCTTCGTTCGATGGCACAAGCTTCGAACATTTAAAAAAAAAATCGAAGTTAAAAAAAAAGAAAAACGAAATTAACTTCGATTTTTTTATTTTTTTTTTTAAAGCTTGTGCCATCGAAATAACATGTATCCATTCAATTAGCTGCTGTACTGCTATGGTAGCTAGCCTAGCCACAATGCTATGGCCGATCCCATTCACGTTAGCATGTAAGCTAACAACAAGAGCTTTAGGTTTAGTCTCTCGCTTTTTGAGAGACATAAACTCTCCGCTCTTGGTGGTACATTGTGTTGATGACTCTGCACCCCCCCCCCCTTAACAACTGTTTGTATTGAGCCGTATTGTATTGAACCCATTCTGCAATGTTAAATAACGTTTATCCATTCAACTAGCTGCTGTACTGCTATGGTAGCTAGCCTAGCCGCAATGCTTCAAGTTTCTTTAATAGTTGTCATACAGAAGTACAGAATACTTTTATACAAAATGCTTCTTACTGTTGCGCTCCAGAGACTGTGCAAGACAAGATAAGTATGAAATAAAATAACATAGTATAGCATGTAAATTAGAAAAAAAATTAGGTCACAGTGTTCAGTATAGACATATGTACAATGTTCGATGCAGAGTAGACGTAACTGAGTTACCATATAATATACAATACTGTGCAGTGTACTAATATACAATACTATATAGTGCAAGGCAGAAATGGGATGAGGTGCAATTTAGGTACAATTTACAGTAGGTGTACGAGTTGTAGTGCAAATCCTTTATCAATAAATATAAAGTGTAAGTGTGTTTGTGTGATCTAAAGTGTGGAGAGTGGGTGCTGCAGTGTGTTGTTTGTTTAAGTGAGTGTGTGCGTGTGGGTGTGTGTGCTGTGTGCATTTGATGGTTGTTGCATAGTGTTTATTGTTCGTTTAGCAGCCTGATGGCCTGGGGATAGAAGCTTCTTCTGAGTCTTTCTGTGCACGCCTTAAGACTCCGGTATCGCTTGCCTGACCGCAGCAGTTCAAAGAGGCAGTTGTTCGGGTGACTGGAGTCTTTAATGATTCTCTTAGCCTTGCCCTTGCACCGCTTGTTGTAAATGTTCTGGAGGGTGGGAAGCCCCCCTCCAATTGTGCGTTCGGCTGAACGTGTCACTCTTTGTAGTCTGCTACGGTCTTGTGCAGTGCTATTCCCAAACCAGGAGGTGATGTTGCCAGTCAGGATGCTCCCTATTGTACATGAGTAGAAGTTCCTAAGGATCTTCTGACTGACTTGGAACTTCCTTAGGCGCCTGAGGAAGTAGAGGCGTTGTCGTGCCTTCTTCACAACACTGTCAATGTGTGTGGTCCATGTCAAGTCCTCGGATATGTGGGCTCCGAGGTACTTGAAACTGTTCACTCTCTCAACCGGTGCCCCGTCGATGCTGAGGGGGCTGTAGTCCTTGACCCCCGACCTCCTGAAGTCCACAATCATCTCTTTTGTTTTGCTGACGTTCAGGGAGAGGCAGTTCTCCTGACACCACTGTGACAGGTTCTCTACCTCTTCCAGGTAGGCCCTTTCGTCGTTGGCAGAGATCAGGCCCACCACTACTGTGTCATCAGCAAATTTGATGATGGTGTTGTTGTTCCGCTGTGCCACACAGTCGTGTGTGTACAGCGAGTAGAGGAGGGGGCTCAGAACACAGCCCTGGGGGGCCCCTATGTTGAGCGTGATGGATGAGGAGGTGCAGTTGCCTGCTCTCACCACCTGGGGTCTGCCCGTCAGGAAGTCCAAGACCCACTGGCAGAGGTCATAGTTCAAGCCCAGGTCCCTGAGCTTGGCTATGAGTTTGGAGGGGACTATGGTATTGAATGCTGAGCTGTAGTCGATGAACAGCATTCTCACATAGTTCCCCTTCCTCTTGTCCAGGTGTGATGCTGCTGTGTGCAGCACATGGCCTATGGCGTCCTCCGTGGACCTGTTGGGGCGGTATGCAAATTGCAGAGGGTCCAGGTTGATGGGGAGGGAGGAACAGATGTAGCCCTTCACTAGCTTCTCAAAGCACTTCATGGCTATGGAGGTGAGAGCTACAGGGCGGTATGGTCGATCCCATTCACGTTAGCATATAAGCTAACAACAAGAGCTTTAGGTTTAGTCTCTCGCTTTTTGAGAGACATAAACTCTCCGCTCTTGGTGGTACATTGTGTTGATGACTCTGCACCCCCCCCCTTAACAACCGTTTGTATTGAGCCGTATTGTATTGTACCCATTCTGCAATGTTAAATAACGTTTATCCATTCAACTAGCTGCTGTACTGCTATGGTAGCTAGCCTAGCCGCAATGCTATGGTCGATCCCATTCACGTTAGCATGTAAGCTAACAACAACAGGTTTAGTCTCTCGCTTTTCGATTTTCATTTTTATTTTTTACTTCGATTTGTGTGTGTGTGTGTGCAGGGACCGAAACTAGAGAGCGCCACCCGCCATTTGCGCTCAGTTTTTACGTTTGGCGCCTCCCACTGAGACGTCTGAGCGCCGTGTGGCGCTCAATCAAATAGTCATGTGAAAATCGAAAATCATGATCCAATTCTTTAGCGGAGTTCTCACTCGCTGTCTCAGCACACATGAAGCGCGCACCGCGCACTGCTGCTGCTGCTGCTGCTGCTACCCCCTCCTCACCTGTTGCATGTAAACAGAGGCTATTGCCTCACCGTGACGTTAGTCTAGTCAGTGTGGGACCTTCATTTACATTTTTTACATTTACATTTAGTCATTTAGCTGACGCTTTTATCCAAAGCGACTTACAAGTTCTGTACGACAAGCCTTCGTGAGATAACGTTAGCTACCGTTACAAAATGACCCAGTCAACTATTCACTTAGTTTAATACATGACTTTGAGGCATTGTGTAACGTTATCCAGCCGGCTAGCTACGGATAGCTCCCGACATCAACAAATCCATCAGCAATAGTCCAGTGCATAATACCTCCGTTGGCTAGGTAACTAGTCACTACGAAATGTCGCAGTAAACTAAATAGTTCACTGAGGCTACAGAAAGCTCCTGGCATCAATGTGGCTACAACAACAACATGCGTATTCGAGTCCCTGGTTTACATCGCATGAGTGAGGGCTGCTGACTAGGGTCCAGGTGCAGCGCCGGAGAATTCTTTTGCATGCTGAATGTAGCGTTTAGGGTCCAGCTGCACCCCCGGAGAATCCTTGCTGGAGCTGGAGGCCACTCGAGTATACACACAGACAGTGGAGCTGTTTGCAGACAGCGAGGTGGCGATGTCTCGCAGATAACACAATCACAAGTATGATTATATAATATATATATTTTATTAAAAAAAAATGTTTTATATAAAATAATAATAAATAAAAATTTTATCAAAAAAAAGTTGGCGGGTAAGAAATATGCTTGGCGGGTAGATTCTTCCCATCTACCCGCCACTGGCCGGTGAGTCAAAAAGTTAATTTCGCTCCCTGTGTGTGTGTGTGTGTGTGTGTGTGTGTGTGTGTGTGTGTGTGTGTGTGTGTGTGTGTGCGCATGGGGCCATTGGGTGGGGCCGGGGGACAAATACACTGGAGGAAAGTAACCCAGCTCAGCACTGCCCAAATTATATCATCACTATTGCCTGTTTGAAGGATATCATCCTCAAACACATATACACCTACATGCCTTGTAGAATTCCACACATAAGAAAGAAAGATACTGGGATGAATAAACAAAATAGGAAATAAAACGTAGAAATGCATGCAATACATAAATAAATATGAATCTCCATATATGAAATAGAACATTTAGATAAGGTGCTACTGAGATGTTTTGGTGAGTTCTTTGTTTTTTTGTGGAAGTAGCCCTTCTTAAAAATGCATGAACATTCACTGATAATTGGTCTCTAGTGGAGTCTACAAGGTCTACATTGCCGGACCATGTAGAATCCGGACCTTGTAGACTGACATAATTCTGTGCATAGTTTAGTCTACACAGGCCATATTTCAAATAATCAAAATCTTACTTCATTCATCTTAAACATTCTTGATTTGGGGGATTGGTAGTTCCCATGAAATCTGAAGTTGTTCAAATGACAACAGCGATCCACCTTGAATTAAATCACACAGCCGAGTGAAACCTTGTTGGCTGCGTCAGTCATGAAAGGGGCTACTTAATTAATTAATCCAATCCACTTTATTTATAGAGCACATTTAAAAACAACAACGTTTACCAAAGTGCTGTACAAGTCCCACAACATAAGATAAAAAAAATTAAAAAAGATTCCTTTATTAATCCCCTTGGGGAAATTCATGACACACACATACAGCTCAACATCTCATTAATAATAACAACACATATTACCTGCGAATTGCCCCTTTAATTGGCCGTTGCGATTGGTAAATATTATCTGGGGGCGGGCTTGCGAGTAGTGCTTTCAAGCCTTGCATTTGCATTTCACTCCTAAATTATCCAAGGCGTGTGATGACGCGATGACGTCACTCACGCGAGCTGAGCAGTGAGCACTCAGCAGGTATGATCAGCGGGAACAATCGACTGAGCACTCACTCTGATAGACTGGCTGACTGTCTGATTCATTTAGCTATGAAGAAAAGTAAAGTTAGTATTGCTTCATATTTTCGACGCGTTCGACCTCCTATAGTGAGCCGAACTGAACTGAACTCAGACACACGGAGAGAGCTGCGGCGTCTGCTGCTCCTCCTCCCTCCCGCAGCCGTGGCTGTTGTAAACACTAGTCTCTAGTGGGACACTGGGACCTCGGTGAGCCTGCCAGCCGGCTAGCTATTGATATCAACAAATGCTCCAGCAAGTCTAGTAGTGCATGATAGCTCGCGTTAGCTCACTGTTCAAAACGAAACGTCCCATTAAACTAAATAGCTACAGATAGCTCCTGATATCAATGTCTTATAACACTGAGTCGATGCGTATTCGAGCTGAGGGCACGCTGAATATAGTCAATAGGGTCCAGCTGCAGCGCCGGAGAATCCTGGCCGTAGCTGGAGGCTACAGTATAGGGTCCAGCTGCAGCTCCGGAGAATCCTGGCCGTAGCTGGAGGCTACTCGAGTACACACAGACAGTGGAGCTGGTTGCATATAGCGAGCATTTTGACTTGTTGCGTGGTGGCGATGTCTCGCAGATAATACAACTACAAGTATGATTATATAATATATATATTTTATTAAAAAAATTATATAAAATAATATTTTTTTTTAAATCAAAAACAATCGATATAAATAATGGTAAAATTGTTATTTAAAAATTTGCCCCTAAAAAATATTTTTTGCCCCTAAATTTCTCATTTAGGGGCAAGTGTGCCCCTAGTGAAAAAGCTTAGCGTACAGCCCTGCATAGGGACTGCTACCTTATCATTTCATTGAGCCGTAATTAACACAACACAAGGATGATTCCTGGCTGTTACTTACTGTGTAGGCAGGAAATGTAAATGTAAAAGTTCTATGAACTCATATTCATAGTGCCCAGAAATGGTGTAGGGGTTAAATGGGCATTTTGTCAATTTTTTAAATGAATCCTATCATTCTATCAGGAAGTCATGTAATATTCTGACATAAATCTTACCAATGTGCTTTGTGTCTCGAGAAACTGCCAGATGATGTCACCCAGAGGAGAGCAGACTTCTAGTAAACTGCAGACACTATTTCCTAAACCATTTTAACTGTAGTAGGCCCAGTAGAGGAAATCAAGGAAATAGTTGAAGAAATAGTGTCTACAGTTCACGTGAGGTCTGCTCTCTCCTGGGTGACATCATCTTGCAGTTTCTCGCAGGGGGGGGGGGGGGGGGGGGGGGCACGTTAGTACATTTTATGTCCGACCGAAGAACGATAGGGTTAAGGCTTAAAATCAGTGATGTGGGCCTTTAAGACCCTGACCACTAGAACCACAGAACCATCTCCTGACAGAACCATCTCTCCTGTGTCTCGACTATTGTCTCAGAAACTTCTCTCCTGTCTCCCCCTCAGCCTTCCTACTGTCTCAATAAAGAACCTTCTCTCCTGTGTGCCTCTCAGCTTTTCAACTGTCTGAATAAAGAGCCTTCTCTCCTGTGTCTCCCCTACTCTGTCTCCCTCTCAGCCTTAAATAAGGAACCTTCTCTCCTGTGTCTCCCCTACTCTGTCTCCCTCTCAGCCTTAAATAAGGAACCTTCTCTCCTGTGTCTCCCCTACTCTGTCTCCTTCTCAGCCTTAAATAAGGAACCTTCTCTCCTGTGTCTCCCCTACTCTGTCTCCCTCTAGTCTCAGCCCTAAATAAAGAACCTTCTCTCCTGTGTCTCCCCTACTCTGTCTCCCTCTCAGCCCTAAATAAAGAACCTTCTCTCCTGTGTCTCCCCTACTCTGTCTCCCTCTCAGTGTTGCGACTCCCACCTCATCACAACTCATCAAGCCTAATCAGCCGCAATCCAAAACAGCTGGGCGCACTCGGAGACAGAGACACCTGCCGCATAAGAAGCCCGACAGCCCATCACTCAGTGCTTGATCGTACTGATCACTTGTGATTAGTCAAACCTAAAGTATATTCAAGTCTTAGCATATTTTCTCTTGTGTTGAAAACTAACCCGGCTTTGTTATTTCATTTTCCCAGTGTTTTGTTCTTTTGTTTCTCTAACCGGCGTTTATTTTCTCCTCTCTCCACCAAGGATAGCCCCTCCCCCGGCAATCACTGTGTCGCTCCCCGCTCGCTCTCTCTCTCCCCACTCGCGTCTCTGGACTTCTCCCCCTCCTCACGGATGGACTCACTCCCTGGATAAACCCCCCTCCCTCTGCTTTACTGGACTGGTTAGTACATGCAAATGAACAACAGCCCTGCGCATATTACATCACATTAGTTTTACACGCTAGACACACGCACCCATACGGTAAATTGTCTTACACACACACAGGGAACAAACTTAACTTTTTGACTTACCAGCCATTTGGCTGGTAGATTTTAAAAACTACCAGCCAGGCAGATTTTTTACCAGCCAAAAATTGAAAATAGCTTTTTAGTATATCGCCATGTGTTATTATTACTATATAATACTCTCATATGCTATTTTCAATTAATATCATAAACAACATAAGGAATATTAGCATAATTTTGAGTGGACTGAAGGAATGAGTCAGCGTTAATAGTTTTAAATGCAAATAATTTATTGAAACATAGAAGTGGGGTCGGGGACACACACACTGTTTCAACTCACCACCCCGCATCATATTGTAGTCTAGTCTGTCTTCAAACTTCCACTCCTCTCGAAACCTTTTTATATTTGAATATCAACATTATCTGTGCATCCTCAGTAATCCTCAGTTTACTACAATATACTCCTCTCCTGAGTCCTGACTAGTGACTTCATCGTCTTTCCAAATGCACGCACACACACAGAAAGGGAGAGTCCCCCCCCCCCCCCCCCCCATTTCCATTTCCCCAGTCCACACTGTCTGCTGTTCTCTATGGCTCTGCCGCTGATCAGGATTAGCTTGCTAGCTTACGCTAACATAACGTTCATTTCGGGTAGGGGTGCACCGATATATCGGTCGGGTATCGGTATCGGCCGATAAGTGCCTTGTTGACTGCTATCGGCCTATCGGCCGATAAGCTCAAATGTGCCGATAGCAGTCGCCGATAACTAACCATCCATTTGTGTAGCGTCAAAAGGCAAAAAAAAAAAAAAGTTCACTCGCGACCTACCTGCACAACGCCCGCCGTCCGCCCCACACACACACAAGCTACTGCATCAAAGTTACTATTTATGATTAACAAGGCATTCGTTTTGTGGCATTAACGTTATATAGTTAGTGTTACACGGACAATAACATCAGCATATTATTATTACCCATAGCAGCAAGGCATTACTCCGAGTCCGTTCATAGCCGGGAGGCAGACGACTAACGTTACTGGTGAAAATGTGATTTACGTTGGAATACTCCTTTGCCAACTTGCTGTACTTTGCTTGCAGGTCTGCAGCCATTATTACTGGATTAAGAATAGCCCCAACTTTAGCCAACGTAACGTTATGGCTAAACCTTTAACATTAGTTAACCCTAGCTTTCGGTTAGCTGTTCAATGCTAATGTAATAACACAACCAAGCGAATCCATCAGAGCTCCCCATCAACACCGCTCTGTCGGGAGGATGGCATTTAAGAAAGTATCTGCTGTTAAAATGACACAAACATTCGTTTTGTGGCATTAACGTTATTATAGTTAGTTACACGTTCAATTACATCAGCATAGTATTTACCCGAAGATAGCAAGCAAGCCGTGCATAGCTCGGTTAAATTCCGTTGCTCATTCCGTACCCAACTACACATTCTGCAATCTGTTAATAAAGTTTTCAACCAGACAAATGTATAGAAAGGCTTTGTTTTATTATAACATTTGTTGCAGTAAAATCATTGTGTCTCGTTTGGCCATCCTGTGGAGCGCGCTGGTCGGCGGGCACTGCCGGGCAGCTAACTTATTAGCTTGTTGTGGTTCTGAGTTTGACTCGCATTCTCACAAGCAGATCAATGGCGGCATGCCCCGAAGTAGAAAAATGAATAAACGCTTGGTGGTAAGCAGGAGGTGGGTGCTAGCGGTGTGGCGTAATTGGCCGAATCGACTGTCAATCAAAATGGTTCCATTGCATTGGTTGAAAGCTCTGGTTGAGAGAATAGTATCCCGCTGCAGGCCGCCAGAATGGTTCCATTGCATTGGTTGAAAGCTCTGGTTGAGAAAATAGTATCCCTCTGCAGGCCGCCAGACGATACTGGGAGAGGGATCAGTGATACCATAAACATATTTCTTGATGTTTCCTTTTTTAAGTAAGTAAAGAGGCCTACAAATACAAACATACATACAAATATACAGTAGTTTCATTAAAAAAATTAAAAAAAAATTAAAAAAAAATATTAAAAAAAATATTAAAAAAAATATTAAAAAAAATATTAAAAAAAATTAAAAATACTTATTTTTTGCCACAATTATCGGTATCGGTATCGGTATCGGCCGATTGTGTTAGTTGAACAATCGGTATCGGTATCGGTGGCCAATTTTCATATCGGTGCACCCCTAATTTCGGGCGATGTGGGCATAAAGGAATGGCGACGATGCAATGCATGTTAGATGCATTTGACCCGTTGTGAGAAGAAGAAAAAACCACAGACTTATTTCGGCTCGCAAAATAGGCGCACTGCTGGGTAGCTCTGCTCTCAGGGAACAAACTTAACTTTTTGACTTACCAGCCATTTGGCTGGTAGATTTTAAAAACTACCAGCCAGGCAGATTTTTTACCAGCCATTGGCGGTTGGCTGGTACTTATTTTGTTCCCTGCACACACATCATTCACATTTTCGCCGCTGGCATCCACACACCCGTTAGTATAGGTTCACTTTTCCCCCTGTATTCTATTTGATTAAATCTGGTTTATTTATGCATCTGTCTCCTGTGTCTGTCTGTTCTGGGGTGCTGCCACATTTGACCACTTTGTTCGACCGTAACACCCAGCCTTAAATAAAGAACCTTCTCTCCTGTGTCTCCCCTACTCTGTATCCCTCTCAGCCTTAAATAAAGAACCTTCTCTCCTGTGTCTCCCCTACTCTGTCTCCCTCTCAGCCTTAAATAAAGAACCTTCTCTCCTGTGTCATCCCTACTCCCTCTCAGCCTTCCTATACTGTCTCAATAAAGAACCTTCTGTCCTGTGTCTCTGCTACTCTGTCTCCCTCTCAGCCTTCCTACTGTCTCAATAAAGAACCTTCTGTCCTGTGTCTCCGCTACTCTGTCTACCTCTCAGCCTTCCTACTGTCTCAATAAAGAACCTTCTGTCCTGTGTCTCCTCTACTGTCTCCCTCTCAGCCTTCCTACTGTCTTAATAAAGAACCTTCTGTCCTGTGTCTCCTCTACTGTCTCCCTCTCAGCCTTCCTACTGTCTTAATAAAGAACCTTCTGTCCTGTGTCTCCTCTACTGTCTCCCTCTCAGCCTTCCTACTGTCTTAATAAAGAACCTTCTGTCCTGTGTCTCCTCTACTGTCTCCCTCTCAGCCTTCCTACTGTCTTAATAAAGAACCTTCTGGCCTGTGTCTCCGCTACTCTGTCTCCCACTCAGCCTTCCTACTGTCTCAATAAAGAACCTTCTGTCCTGTGTCTCCGCTACTCTGTCTCCCTCTCAGTCTTCCTACTGTCTCAAAAAAGAATAAGATACTAAGGGAAGATGCACTCTTCTTTAAAATAAATAAATAATCATACATTTTAAGGATCAAAACATTAGGGTTGCCCCCTCTCAGTCGATTAATGGATTTATCTGTGGGTTTGATGTTAATCGACCGAGACATTGTTAATCGATTAGTCAGTTTAAGGGATTTTTCCTTCGCTAACTGAGTTGTTTCCTGAAAAACGATAAGCACATTTTCTGGTAAAAGCACATCAACAAACCCTGTGGCTATTAGTTGTCTAGGAACTTCTGTAGTCGAGGACAGAAACACCTCTCAGGCATGTGATGGTACTCTCCTTTAGCTAATGTCAATCATTAGTCTGCTGGAAGTATTTATCTATTTCAAGCTCACATGTAAACGGAAACAAATTACAGTTTAGACGAGATCGGGCAAAAACAGGTGAGGGAACGAGGAATAGGTTAACTTCTAAGAGCTCCAGTGACTTCTGTGTTCATCTGACAAATTAAAGGTAGGAAGTGTATCTTTCCAATAATGCAGATCATATTGGTTTAGGTGTTGTCACCTATTCCGTCAGATGGGGGGCAAAGCGTTTTGCGGCCACATGTCTGCAACCCAGTCCACTGGTTCAGAACCAAGGGTCTAAATGATACTGTACAGGAGGGCTCTAGAGTGTGACCATTTTGGGCGCACTGAGCACCCAAATATCTTTGGAGTGCGACGTAATATTTTCCCTTGTCGCACTGGTGCACCTCACATTCCAGCAGGTCCGTCTGTCTGTGTGTAGCCAACACTCATGATTTGTGATTGATTGGTTAATTATGAAATGTTAATCTTATTGTTTTTAACAGTGTTTTTTAGAGAGTATTCGAATACTCGTTAGGAAACACCAAGTAGTATTCAAAGCATATAAAATTATATTTAGGACAGCCTTACACTATATACATGTTTGAATAAATTATCTGCATTTTAAACTATTAATGCTGACTTATTCCTTCAGTCCACTCAAATATTATGCTAATATTCCTTATGTTGTTTATGATATTAATTGAAAATTGCATGAGCGAGTATATAGTAATAATAACACATGGCGATATACGAAAAAGCTATTTATCATTTCTGGCTGGTTGTTTTTAAAATCTACCAGCCACCTTGGCTGGTAGGCCAAAAAGTTCATTTTGTTTCCCCAGAAATTACTAATGTGTATGGGAACTGACAAAAAAGGTAACGGTAAAGGTAATGCTTAAAATGTGTTATTGCAGGAACAAAAGGCGCTTTGAAAATGTTTGGGTGCACCTCAATTAGGGCTGGGCGATAAAACGATAACGCCAAATATCGCGATAAATTATTTCCTCGAAATAAACATGAAACGTGGTCGCAAAGTTTCGATATATCGATTTTCCAAGTTTGGCTCCGCTCAGCCTCGGCTCAACACACTCACTAACAACAACCAACGTTACGTGATGACGTGACGTGCTTACGCACCACAGCTCCAGATGCGCCACTGTTTTGGTTTAGGACTCAAGGCTGGCGCTAGGATAATTAGCTTGCACAGCTCTATGTTATATATTTACGTGCCGTGTATGCGTGTGACGTGAATTCTGATGCCACGGTTACAGTAGTGTGTGGTATACGGTGGACATCGTTGCAATGTATTCTGGCGGAACAGAGTATTTTAGGGATATTTAGGACATTTGGATACATGCGTGGCTAGGATAATTAGCTTGCACGGCGCGATTTTATATATTTACGTGCAGAGTATGTATGTGGCGTGAATTCTGATGCCACGGTTATAGTAGTGTGTGGTATACGGTGGACGTCGTTGCAATTTATTGGGGCGGAACAGAGTATTTTAGGGATATTTACTAGTACATTGTCATGGGATTGTCTCGCTCTGGCTAACTGCTAACGTGCGCGGACTGATGACGACATCAACTCGAGACATTCGCAGCAGAAAAACAAGTCCATCGGCGCCGGGCATAATAAGTTAATTAAACTTGACAGACATTATCGCTACATCGCCAACACTCTAATAAATTACACACCAGCAAGAACACTGCGATCATCAGCTGCTGGACTACTAGAGGCTCCCAGAAGCAGTCAAAAGAGGATCGGTAATGCAGCCTTTATCAACTATGCCCCAAAACTATGGAACAAACTACCCCAAAACATCAGGGAAGCCAACTCGCTAGACATCTTTAAAAGACAGCTTAAAACCTATCTCTTTGCTCAGGCATTTCACTGATAGATATCTGCTACCACCTAGTGGCAAGAGGAAACATCAGGGATATCCTGACACAACTTGTATTTATTCTTACCCTGCCTACTCTTTTACACTGCCTATCAAATTCATGTGTCGGTTATTAGGGCTGACCTTCGAAGCTTTTTTTGGCAATCGAAGCTTCGGGGCCGAGCTTCGATTTTAATTCGAAGCTTCGAGAAGAAAGAAAAAAAATAAAAATAAAAAAAATTATCTTATGTTGTGGGACTTGTACAGCACTTTCGTAAACGTTGTTGTTTTTAAATGTGCTCTATAAATAAAGTGGGTTGGATTAATTAATTAAGTAGCCCCTTTCGTGACTGACGCATCCAACAAGGTTTCACTCGGCTGTGTGATTTAATTCAAGGTGGATCGCTGTTGTCGTTTGAACAACTTCAGATTTCATGGGAACTACCAATCCCCCAAATCTAGAATGTTTAAGATGAATGAAGTAAGATTTTGATTATTTGAAATATGGCCTGTGTAGACTAAACTATGCACAGAATTATGTCAGTCTACAAGGTCCGGATTCTACATGGTCCGGCAATGTAGACTCCACTACAGACCAATTATCAGTGAATGTTCATGCATTTTTAAGAAGGGCAACTTCCACAAAAAAACAAAGAACTCACCAAAACATCTCAGTAGCACCTTATCTAAATGTTATATTTCATATCGCTGCTGTCGGGCCAAAACCTCATAACTCCATTTTTTGAATTTTTTTTTATTATATAAATCAACTCTGTAGATCATCCTCCATATGTGTGTGGGTTTTACAAAGTTTAAACAATGGGAAAGCATTAAACCGATCATCTGTCTAAACCTCCTAACTCTATTCACCCTCAAATCTGTGTTAGTTTTTTTCATCTGCTGAAAAGTTGGGTTTTTGGAGTTATGAGGTTTTGTCCCGACAGCAGCGATATATGGAGATTCATATTTATTTATGTATTGCATGCATTTCTACATTTTATTTCCTATTTTGTTTATTCATCCCAGTATCTTTCTTTCTTATGTGTGGAATTCTACAAGGTGCGCGCACACACACACACACACACACACCTACACACACACCTACACACACACACACACACACACACACACACTTACATTTAGTCATTTAGCTGACGCTTTTATCCAAAGCGACTTACAAGTTCTGTACGACAAGACAGCAAGAAGGGTACAACTCTATCAGCTGAGTAACAATGTTCATCAAAGTGTTGCATGTTACAGTGTAGGTTAGTTTATTAGGACAAGTGCATGACAGTAAGGTTAGTCACGGTTAGATTTTTTTTTTTTTTTTTTATCATTTCAGATAATGGTTGAAGAAGTGAGTCTTTAGTCGACGGTGAAAGATTGGACGGGATTCGGCTGTCCTAACTGGGATGGGTAGTTCACACACACACACACACACACACACACACACACACACACACACACACACACACACAAATCGAAGTAAAAAAAAAAAATTGAAACAAAATTTTTTTGAATTTTTTTTTTTTAACTTCGATTTTTTTTTAATGTTCGAAGCTTGTGCCATCGAATCGAACGTTCGAAGCTTCGAAGCATTTAAGACAGCCCTATCGGTTATTGCACTTTTTACTTCTTACTGATGACTATTTTTAAACTGAATCATTTTAAACTATTCTTATTATTTGCTAGATCCAAATGTGAAACACTGATTATTTGTTCATGAATTACAGGAGTATTACTGAATAGAGCAACTTCTTACTGATGACTATTTTTAAACTGACTCATTTTATTCTTATTATTTGCTAGATCCAAATGTGAAACACTGTGATTATTTGTTCATGAATTACAGGAGTATTACTGAATAGAGAGCCTATTCGGATGCTAGATCCTAATGTGAAACACTGTGATTTGCCATATCTTGCTATGCTCGCTCATGCCTGTATTTTTTATGTCCGTTCTATTTTATAATTTTTTGACTATTTTTAAACTGAATCATTTTAAACTATTTTTACTATTTGTGTTACTGAAAACTGTAAGCGGAGAGCCTATTGGGATGCTAGATCCTAATGTGAAACACTGTGATTCTACCTGTCTATCTTTTTATGCTCGCTTATGCCTGTATTTTTTGCTGTTGTGAAGCACTTTGAACTGCAACCTCTGTATGAAAAGTGCTATACAAATAAAGTTATTATTATTATTATTATTATTATTATTATATCAACGATAATTATCGATATCGAGTTATATGAAAATAATTTTATAATTTTATCGCAATAACGTTTTTGGCTATATCGCCCAGCCCTAACCTCAATTATGTGCTGGTGCACCTAAATGAAAAAGTTAGGTGCACTGGTGCAACCAATGTCAAAAGTTAGTCTGGAGCCCTGCTGTATGTCTGCCTGCTCATCCGACACCAATCTAGAGGGGAAACATTCCAGTTTGACCATTATTAAAAATGCAACACAGAGGGGCGCTCTAGTAGCACACCATGTATCGCGCTGCGTCGCGAAGAGGCCGTCCCGGGTTCGCTTCCCACTCCCGGTGAATCCATTTGTCGCATGTCTTCCCCGCCTCTTCTCCCGTTCATCCTCTCCTCATCTGTCGGTCATGTCTGACCATGAAAAAGCGATAAACAAAAAAAAAAAAAAAATGTAACACAGAGCTAGGCCCTGGTTGTATGTATGCTTCTTGTGTATGTTCATGCACACACACACACACACACACACACACACACACACACACAGGATGACTAGGGTTAGTGAGGGGAAGCTTTGATGTTGAACACTAAATCCTACTGGCCTGTTACTATCAGGACCCAATAAAAGTGGAAGAGAGCATGCCGCCGCCGCTCTGTACAGTCAGTGCTGCCGGCCTGCCGCTATACAGCGGCCATAAAGCCCAACAAAGAGCACCTGGAGAGGCTCAGATAATCCTACGCCTGGCCCGGTGAGATAAAACCACACGTTGTTGAGTCAGGGAAACACTGTGGAAGTCATTCAGCATGCCAGCACAGGGCTGTACGCTAAGCTTTTTCACTAGGGGCACAAAAAATATTTTTTAGGGGCACATTTTTAAATAACAATTTTACCATTATTAAAAAAATATGTTCCTGCCTCATTACCGTGGTCCTTTTATTTAACATTTAAGTGCCTTTGTTTTCAGGTTTGTATCTTTTATAATGAACCAACCGAGAAAGTGTGTAAATCACTAATAGAACAAAAACAACAAACTGTGTGTGTGTGTGTGCGCGCTTGTGTAGTGCTCCTTGAATGAGATCACCACAACACACACACACACACCATTGCATTAATCAGGAGGACAAGAAACTCTGCATACATTTGTTTCACAATGAAAAGTGCTTTAGAAATCAAATGAATTATTATTGTAAATAACCCCATGAAAGGTTTATTATTTGTATGGGTAATTACCTGCTTCATATTTGTGATGTTACTGGTTTCAGTGTGTGCCTAAAGTGATCAATGTGTTGGGCTGTTTATAGAGATCTATGCCAATTAATGTTTATGTATATCCGGGACTTTTTTTAGTAAGAATTGAGAGGTATTTGTATATGTGACCTTTATTTTGAAAACCGTGTTGCGACGCAACCTTATTTACATTTGCGCTTTTGACAGTGAAATGTTCAGTCCAACTTAGCTCGAAGGAAAGACTAATCAAAAAGGTTTAATTGACCCGTATGAGGCTCTTACGGTAGGACTTTGATTGTTTATAGAAGTGGAATGTAATACTATGCTAAACGAGAAATAAACAGTGATTTTACCAGCAGTAAAGTTGCAAGCCACTTTCATTTCATATACGGGGACACCGTGACAATTATTAGTATTATCTTATTTGCATATTGTCTCATTATTAGATAGATAGATAGGTTGATATTTTATAAATTTAAGTAGACAGTATTTCACGTCCTAATAGTGGGCTACTACTACTCACCAAATCGATGGCTGAACCTGAACGTTAGAAGTGTCCGTGTCCGACTCCCCGTCAATCAATCATAACATCATCACGTCAATCATCATCATCTTATCATCTCTCCACATCGGACGTGGTTGTCATAAGATGGACTGATATCCACTCCGTTGTTCTTGCAGAGCAAAATTTGCGTCTTAAATGTATTGAAAGGAGGTGCTTCTTTGGCGATGCAATAGTCCATATTGAAAGGAAGAGGCCACATTCAGTTTCGTTTTGCTAGGAATTATGGGATTTGGTGTTGGATGTATAGACTACGCAGATAGGGACATGGTCTTTAATCGCACAATAGACTACAAGTACCAAGTATATAGCGTGACCCAGATTCATTCCACACGCAAATCTTTTTTTTTCACTCAGGCTATCGGTGATCGCAGTAAGTTCATTCATTGCCGACAGATTCTTTCATAGCACCACGACATACACTGTGCACTGTACAGCCTTGGTTGTAGGCTAATGTTTTTTTTAAAAATGTATCCAATTTGTATGGATTAATTTAGGAGTGAAATGCAAATGAAGGGTTGAAATCACAACTCGCAACGTTGCTCCCAAATAATATTTCCAACTCGCAACGGCCAAATTAAGGGGCAATTTGCGACGAGATCATCGCAGTGTACAGGCCTGCAGCACAGTGCCCGTAACACTAACAAGCATACAGGCTCAAAGCCAGGGGAGGAAATTAGGCCACTTTACTGGCCAAATGCTAGTATTTTTTACGTTTGGCTGGTAAAAAAAAATCAGATACCCGCCAGTTGGCTGGTAAGCCAAAAAGTTAGTTTCCTCCCCTGCTGGCGAGTATACAAAAAAATAAAACATTCTGCAATCACTGCACTGGCAAACGGTGCGCGTCTTCTGAGTGTTCGCTTTAGTTGACAGTGCCACGAGAGCACTGCACAAGACCACCCGCGGACATATAATGTTTAATAAACGTTTGCGCAGTACTGGCCAACCCGCGGACATATAATAATAAAAGTCCTGCGGTACTAGGCTAGCCATCAGGAGCACTCGCAAACAGATAACGTTAAACACAGCAGAAGATGGAAAACAGACAGACTGACCAACGGGGAACTGCATCCAACCCTAGTACAACCCTTGAGTATAAGTTACTAAGGACACATTTAAATCACAGAGGTGTAATGTTAGTCTACTGGAACTGTATACAGTGGTTAGCTTCTAGTTAGCGTTTTAGCTATAGCTGCTTGCTAGCTAACGTTAGCCCCGTGTGCTCAAAGCAGCCAGCTAGGTGTATCTGTTATGACTATAATGTTTCCAAAAAAGCACCGGACTACGACGTAAGGTTAGACATTTTATTTCATGCTCAAAAGCCCCTGGCTTGCACATCGCAGTCACGAAAGGGGCTAGCTCAACCAGTGCACTGTGCACAACAGCAGACCAACCCAACTGACGTTACCACAACACTTGACGGTACTTCACAGCACTGTCGTAAGACCACCGTGCTGTCTTAAAGGCACAGTGTGCCTACCCAGATGCATACACAACATTGACGCGGCTTGACATACAAAGAAGTAATTATCACAATTAGCGATTTTTTTTTGTCTGGTAAAAAATCTGTTTGGCTGGTAAAAAAAATCAGATACTCGCCAGTTGGCTGGTAAGCCAAAAAGTTAGTTTCCTCCCCTGCTCAAAGCCTTTTATGATTGGAAGTAGGGGTGCACCGATGTATCGGTAGGGTATCGGTATCGGCCGATAAGTGCCTTGTTGACTGCAATCGGCCTATCGGCCGATAAGCTCGAATGTGCCGATGGCAGTAGCCGATAAATTCAGTCGCGTCCTGCACAACGGCGCCGCCCCCAGCCCCCAGTCCCACACACAAGCTACTGCATCAAAGTTACTACTAAATATTCAACATTCTCTTTTGAGACTCCGCTTCAGACTCTTATCATTTGGCACTAAAAGCTAAACATTGTCACTAGGGCTGTCTTAAATACTTCGAAGCTTCGTTCGATGGCACAAGCTTCAAACATTTAAAAAAAATCGCAGTTAAAAAAAAATCAAAAATGAAAATTCATTTTTTTTTTTTTACTTCGGTGTGTGTGTGTGTGTGTGTGTGTGTGTGTGTGTGTGTGTGTGTGTGTGTGTGTGTGTGTGTGTGTGTGTGTGTGTGTGTGTGTGTGTGCATGGGGCCATTGGGTGGGGCCGGGGGACAAATACACTGGAGGAAAGTAACCCAGCTCAGCACTGCCCAAATTATATCATCACTATTGCCTGTTTGAAGGATATCATCCTCAAACACATATACACCACCTACACGCCTATTCTCAGTCCTTGTCCTAATAAACTAACCTACACTGTAACACGCAACACTTTGATGAATATTGTTACTCAGCTGATAAGAGTTGTACCCTTCCTGATGACCTGTCGTACAGAACTTGTAAGTCGCTTTGGATAAAAGCGTCAGCTAAATGACTAAATGTAAATGTGAATGTAAATGCCTTGTAGAATTCCACACATAAGAAAGAAAGATACTGGGATGAATAAACAAAATAGGAAATAAAATGTAGAAATGCATGCAATACATAAATAAATATGAATCTCCATATATGAAATAGAACATTTAGATAAGGTGCTACTGAGATGTTTTGGTGAGTTCTTTGTTTTTTTGTGGAAGTAGCCCTTCTTAAAAATGCATGAACATTCACTGATAATTGGTCTGTAGTGGAGTCTACAAGGTCTACATTGCCGGACCATGTAGAATCTGGACCTTGTAGACTGACATAATTCTGTGCATAGTTTAGTCTACACAGGCCATATTTCAAATAATCAAAATCTTACTTCATTAATCTTAAACATTCTTGATTTGGGGGATTGGTAGTTCCCATGAAATCTGAAGTTGTTCAAACGACAACAGCGATCCACCTTGAATTAAATCACACAGCCGTGTTGGCTGCGTCACAGTCACGAAAGGGGCTACTTAATTCATTAATCCAATCCACTTTATTTATAGAGCACATTTAAAAACAACAAAGTTTACCAAAGTGCTGTACAAGTCCCACAACATAAGATAAAAAAAAAATATTATATAAAAAAAAATCCATAAATTTTTTTTTATTCGAAGCTTCGAATAAAAATCGAAGTTCGGCCGCGAAGCTTCTATTGCCAAAAAGAAATTCGAAGGTCAGCCCTAATTGTCACCGATATGGCTGTCCGCAACATGTCATTAATTGTGTACGCGAGGTGGTCGCTCAGTGACTACGTTAACATGAGCTAGGTTAGCTAGCATGAGCTACCGGCAGATGGAAGACTAACGTTACTGGTGAAAATGTGATTTACGTTGGAATACTCCTGTGCCAACTTGCTGTACTTTGCTTGCAGGTCTGCAGCCATTATTGCTGGATTATGAATAGCCCCAACTTTAGCCAAGGTAACGTTATGGCTAAACCTTTAACGTTAGTTAACGCTAGCTTTCGGTTAGCTGTTCAATGCTATTAATAACACAACCAAGCGAACCCATCACAGCTCCCCGTCAACACCCCTCTCTCGGGAAGATGGCATTTAAGAAAGTATCTGCTGTTAAAATGACACAAACATTCGTTTTGTGGCATTAACGTTATATAGTTAGTGTTACACGTTCAATAACATCAGCACATTATTTACCCGAAGATAGCAAGTAAGCAAGGCATTACTCCGTTCATAGCTCAGTTCCATTCCGTTGCTCATTCCGTACCCAACTACCCATTCTGCAATCTGTTAATAAAGTTTTCAACCAGACAAATGTATAGAAAGGCTTTGTTTTATTATAAGATTTGTTGCAGTAAAATCATTGTGTCTCGTTTGGTCATCTAGTGGAGCGCTGGTCGGCGGGCAGCTAACGTATTAGCTTGTTGTGGTTCTCGCAAGCAGATCAATGCCCGGAAGTAGAAAATGAATAAACGCTTGCCGATTGGTGGTAAGAACAGCAGGAGGTGGGTGCTAGCGGTGTGACGTAATTGGCCGAATCGACTGTCAATCAAAATGGTTCTATTGCATTGGTTGAGAGCGCTGGTTGAGAGAATAGTATCCATCTGCAGGCCGCCAGACGATACTGGGAGAGGGATAGTGCTACATGGCATGGTGGAATTAATACCATAAACATATTTCTTGATGTTTCCTTTTTTTAAGTAATTAAAGAGGCCTACAAATACAAACATACACATACAAATATACAGTAGTTTCATAAAAATATATATATATTACAAAAAAATATATAACAAAAAAAATATATAAAAAAAAATTACAAATACTTATTTTTTGCCACAAATATCGGTATCGGTATCGGCCGATTGTGTTAGTTGAACAATCGGTATCGGTGGCCAATTTTCATATCGGTGCATCCCTAATTGGAAGTTATATTTATATGTTATATATAGGGATGCCCCGATCACGTTTTTTGCCACCGATACCGATCACCGATCGTCGTGAGCCATATCGGCCGATACCGATCCGATACCGATCGTTTTTGATTAAAAAGAAATTAAAAATTATTTTATATAAAAAAAATTTTTTTATTTTTTTTAATAAAATATATATATTATATAATTAGACTTGTACTTGTATTATCTGTGAGACATCGCCACCACGCAACAAGTCAAAATGCTCGCTATCTGCAAACAGCTCCACTGTCTGTGTGTACTCTAGTAGCCTCCAGCTCCAAAAATGATTCTCCGGCGCTGCAGCGGGACCCTATTGGTAACGTTATGCTTTGGTCATTTCACATTCAGCAAGCCCTCAGCTCGAATACGCATTAAATCAATGTTATAAGACATTGATATCAAGAGCTATCTGTAGCTACTGCTAGCCGGCTAGATGACGTTAAGACAGAACTTTAGTTCAATGGGACATTTCGTTTTGAACAGTAAACTAACGTCAGCTAACGCAAGCTAACGCAAGCTACCAGAGGTATGAACATGGACTACTAGATTTTCTGGATCATTTGTTGATATCAGGAGCTATCGGTAGCTAGCCGGCTAAATACCGTTAGACAATGCCTACTAAACGTGAATAGTTGACTGGGTAATTTTGTTTAAACAGTAACGATAGCTAGGTAGCTAACGTTAGCGCAGGTCGAATGCACTACAGACTCGAGCAGAGGAGCCGCACCTCTTTGTTTACAAACTCTACACGGGGGCGGGCGGGGCTAGGGAGGAGGAGCAGTTTGCAGGTCCTGTGCGTCTGAGACAAGCGAGTGAGATATCCACTTGATCAGTTTCCGCGATCTGCGAATATGACTCATTATCGGAATTCCCCGATCGCATATTTATACTGATTATCGGCCGATAACGATCGGTGGCCGATCGATCGGGGCATCCCTAGTTATATATATGTTATATTCATATCTGCCTTTTTGTCATTATACATCTTTGTCTACAAAGTCGTTCCGCGACCATGAGAGGTAGTGGGGTGCTATAGACCATGAGAGGTAGTGGGGTGCTATAGACCATGAGAGGCAGTGGGGTGCTATAGACCATGAGAGGTAGTGGGGTGCTATAGACCATGAGAGGTAGTGGGGTGCTATAGACCATGAGAGGTAGTGGGGTGCTATAATGGTAAGGGAATGGATTGATCAGGCGAAGCGGTGGAGGACTCTCTCTTACCGAAACGCTGCGAGATGTTTTATCCATTGATGCGATACTGTGTAAGAAAGCTACATGGACAGGACCGATTCAATAATAGAGCGTCAGAGAGAAGGAGAGAGAGAGAGAGAAAGAGAGAGGAGAGAGAGAGAGAGAGAGAGAGAGAGAGAGAGAGAGAGAGAGAGAGAGAGAGAGAGAGAGAGAGAGAGGGGGGGGGGGGGGGGGAGAGGGTCACAGAGAGATAGGGAACGATAGAGAAAGAGAAAAGAGAGAGAAAGAGTCACAGGGAGATAGAGAATGAGAGAGGAGAGAGAGAGGGTCACAGAGAGATAGGGAACGAGAGAGAAAGAGAAAAGAGAGAGGAAAGAGTCACAGGGAGATAGAGAATGAGAGAGAGGAGAGAGAGATTAGGGAATGAGAGAGAAAGAGAAAAGAGAGAGAAAGAGTCACAGGGAGATAGAGAATGAGAGAGGAAGAGAGAGAGAGAGAGAGAGAGAGAGAGAGAGAGAGAGAGAGAGAGAGAGAGAGAGAGAGAGAGAGGAGAGAGAGATTAGAGGCCAGGCCTAATGCATCAGTCACAGTGTGCTCCTATTAGATTAAAGCAGAGAGAGCTCTCCAGTGTACCGGCTGCTGCGTGCGCGCGCACACACACACACACACCTACACCTACACATTCACAAATAGCCATCTTAGAGAGAATACGGGTTGGCTGTGTCTCAGTTAGAAACACACAGCCAGAGATCATGGTGGCATAATTTACTAATGGCTCAGCAAATCAGTAAGGAAGCAAGCACTACACTTAATTTCACTTCATACACACACCTACACAACACACCTACACACATTCTAGCTACCCATTTGTACATGTCTGGTGTGAAGGTACTGGGTCTGACCAGTTGGGGGCAGTAGTGTTCTGAGTTTCAGACAGCAGGGTGTTTGGCAGAGACCCCCACTCACACCCTGCTTTAGAATCTCTCTCCAGTACGTAAATACTGACACCAACCTTCACACACGGCACGCACGCAGCACACACACACACGCAGCACACACACACACACACACACACACACACACACACACACACACACACACACACACATTCTGTCTCCTATGTGAACTCTCACACAAGTGCAGCCCCAGACAGTCTAGTAGGGAGAGTCTGACTGGTGATGACTGATACAATGTGTCTTTGAAGGACTACTTCTCTCAACAACAACAAGCCTTTGTACTTCCTATCTCTCCACAATACAAAAGTGGTACTCCCGATCTGACCGCAGTGGACCTGTTCTCTTTGAAGGGGTGTAATATACCATTGTAACGATCTAAAAACATTGTGTTGTTGAATGGTCATTCCTTCAAAGTCTTCTCACTTTGTGTCTTTCATAATCTTGCATTATGCGATGGTGTCTGGTTAATAAAGGTGGTCCCGTTCATTGATATGCATGGCCATAGTTTCAGGAGAAAATTGTATTTGTGCATATAAATGAAATTTCCCGAGGAAGATAATAAGATATTGAATTTGTCGTGAAAATATTCCTAACAAGGGAATTAAGGCTCATATATGTTCTCTGTAAGATCCATTCTTCTTACATGGGAAATTAATCTCAACTTGGTTCACCCCATCCAGAGGGGATTAAACAAAATCCCATATAGACCATATACTGTAGATACAACCAAATCCTCTGTAAGGTCTACCCTCATATATGTACCACAATTATTAAACCTCTCTTTTCCATCCTTCTGTCTTACTCCTAATTCAACCCCAGAGACCCTATTGACTGTGTAATACCATCCCATACCATCAGACTCCCGTTGCCTCTAAAAGACTCAGTTATTTTTCTCTCCTCTCTTCGCCCTCCAGTCAGTTCCACTCTCTTCCCCCGCCAGGAGTCATTCTGTCAACATCCAGTTTCCACCACCAGCCCTCTTGTGGTCTCTGGTCTTTTACCTTGATTCTCAGCCTCAAGCCGTTGTCCAGCTAACTCCCAGGCTAGTCTAGTACTACCCCTAGTCATCTCCCAGCTTCTATCCCTGTGTGTCCAGCTAACTCCCAGGCTAGTCTACTACCCCTAGTCATCTCCCAGCTTCTATTCCCTGTGTGTCCAGCCAACTCCCAGGCTAGTCTACTACCCCTAGTCATCTCCCAGCTTCTATTCCCTGTGTGTCCAGCCAACTCCCAGGCTAGTCTACTACCCCTAGTCATCTCCCAGCTTCTATTCCGGTGTGTCCAGCAACTCCCAGGCTAGTCTACTGTAGCCCCTAGTCATCTCCCAGCTTCTATTCCCTGTGTGTCCAGCCAACTCCCAGGCTAGTCTACTACCCCTAGTCATCTCCCAGCTTCTATTCCCTGTGTGTCCAGCCAACTCCCAGGCTAGTCTACTACCCCTAGTCATCTCCCCAGCTTCTATTCCCGGTGTGTCCAGCCAACTCCCAGGCTAGTCTACTGTAGCCCCTAGTCATCTCCCAGCTTCTATTCCCTGTGTGTCCAGCCAACTCCCAGGCTAGTTTACTGTAGCCCCTAGTCATCTCTCAGCCTCTATTCCCTGTGTGTCCAGTCCAGGCTAGTCATCTCTCAGCCTCTATTCCCGGTGTGTTGCTTCTGACATCTCTCTTCCCTGGAACACAGAGAGGTCAAGGACCCAGAAGCTGTCTCTCTCACAGGTTGTCTCAGCCGTCTATTCTTCTCTCCATCCCTGGTGATCTACCAAGACTAGAGGATCTACTGGGATCACCTCTCAACCACAGGGAATGGGGCTCTGAAGTGCTTATTGATCACCATGTTGTGCACTCTCTCACACTCACTAAGCTCAGATCACACAAATAGCTTACAAGCACATGGATACAAAGGTCCACAGCTTACCATGCACTCTCTCTTCCTTCTGTGCCCCTCAATATCTGTTTCTCTTTCTCTGTCTTTGTCTCTTCCCTCTTCTCTCTGTGCGCCTCAATCTATATGTTTCTCTTTCTTTCTTTCTCTCTCTCTCTCTCTTGACTAGACACACAGGACTGTGAACAATAGTTGACACAGTTCGGACAGGGATACACGTTCCAGCCATTCCTGTTGTGGTCTACCCAGACACATGGGGCAGGGGGACTGATCAGACAGGCTTATTACAGGATTAATATCCACTACATTTACATTTTACATTTTGTCATTCAGCTGACACTTTTATCCAAAGTGACTTACAAGTTAAAACTACTTAAACCTAAAGAACTTAACATACAACCTTTATTGTCCCAAAGATTAAATGATATCATTGTTGTCAGCATGTCTTTTAGATATTCTTTTATTATTATTATTATTATTAATATTATTATTATTATTATTATTATTATTATTATTATTAATTATTATTATGATTATGATATTTATTAGGATCATCAATATAAATAGTAGGCTAAACCAGGGGGTCAGCTATCCTGGTGTACAACAAACATATAACTTATATACTGACATTTAGCTTAACTATGGCGACATAGTTTATTAAAAAAAAAGGGGGGGGGGGCATAATTCTGTGTGGCTAAATAAATACATTCTTTCTAAGTGATGCACGTGTGATGGAAGGCGGAAGGTGTTGCGGCTTGCGGGTGCAGGGTGTCCCACACGGCTCCATGCAGGGTCTGTTTAGTCCAGCTGCCCTGGTCGTGTTAAACTAATTACTGGAGGTGTGACTGCCTACAGACAGCAGCCACAACACAACCACCCCGAAACACACACACAGACGCATGCAGAGATCACAACCGATTCCTACTTGAGCAGATAGTTATTATAAAATCCTAATATATAGGTTACCTGGAATAAACCCCCATGTGCCTATAGGCGTTACGACTGTGGAATAAAATACCACCACTCTCAAAATGTCTCCTCTGTCTGTCTTCGTCGAAACTTAGACAAATTAATGCCGTTTCTAACTTTTTGTAATGTGCACTGGGGAAAAGATGATTCTGCTCAGACAGCATCACCATGTCCGGTCATCCGGCAATCCCATGAGGGTTTTACAGACTGAATAAACCCATGATGTATAACAAATTGACACGAGGATAGACAAGTCACCCTCTCTGCCCTCCTCCCGAGCCATTACCGAGGCAGACAGGAGACTGACGGCCCAGGAGAGAGAGGGGGGAACACGATCCCTGCATTGCCGCTGGAGAGAGAGCTATTGTCAGGCAAGACTGGCCTACTGGATTCGGTCAAATTGTGTTTCCAACTAGACTATTCACTTGACTTTACAACTAGCTATATAAATGTCTGGGAGTGTTGCATTTATTTAAAAAATGTTAGGACCTATGGTTATGGTGTTTTTGTTTTGTTCTGTGACTTATTGTGATGTTTCTTCTTGACTTGTTAAAGAAGAAGTGTCCGGCCCCATGGGGACATTAACGTGTGTTGTCGGCCTTACAAATACATTTGATTTGATTTATACATTTAAATTAAAAGAATGTCCTACTACTCAGACTTACAACCGCTGGACTCTGCCACACACTATCGCTATAGCCTACCTGCCATGTGCGATACGAGAAAGTACCATAATAAGATTAGTAATAATTACCTATGTGACCCCAGTAGCAGAGAGCGAGGATCAGCAGCAGCGGTGGCTGTAAGCGGGGCACCAGACACGGGGAGGCGAGGCGCTCAGCCCCGCGGTAACAGCATCCGGCTCTCCCATCCCCGTCCATACAGGGCTAGGAGGGGAGAGGGGACTGACTTCTACGGGGGCAAAGGCGAGACGGGTCGGCGGCGTTTCCGAAAGTAGGCCGTTTCCCTTCTTCTTCTTCTTCTTCTTCTTCCCCACTCCTCTCTCCTTCCTCTCCTCCTCGGGTGCGCAGGGGCATTAAAACGCAGCTGCTCCGCGGAATGCGATCCGTCAGGCGGCGGGGGGGGGAGGGGAAGGAGAGGAGAAAAACAAAGTAGCCAGGAGAATGGAAGTCACACTCGTGACACTTTCACTGTTCCTTTTCCTTATCCAACTCCAATCCCGATGTCTTATTATAGCCGCCGCGCCATTGCGTCCCCGTTGAAAGGAATTGCACTTTCGCCTGTGTTGTTGTTGCGATCAATCTCTGCTCTTCTCTCTCGTCCCAAACACGCTCCTCGCTCACATCTCTCTCCGAAGCCTGCGTTTCTCCACACCTCCCCCCTCACTCTCTCCCCTTGTGCTCCTCCAGCAATCAATAGCGAATCAACCAAACCCTGCTGGCGGAAAACCCGCCTACCAGAACAGGCGCTGCCCCGCCAGCGGTGGGCTGTGGAGGGCTGAGGGGGGAGGGAGGGAGGGAGGGAGGAGGCAGAGAGGGAGGGAGGGAGAGAGAGAGAGAGAGAGAGAGAGAGATGAGAGAGAGAGAGAGAGAGAGAGAGATGTTTGTTAGTTGGTAATAAGCCATTTATTGCACCATTGCAGGGAAAGTGAATAATTATAGGAGGCTAGCCAGAAAAGGTCTACATTGGAGCCTAATAGCTAGTTGTCATTCATTTTAACAACACCATAAATTAAATAAACATTTGCTTTAAATTAAGTCAAGTTTAAGGGGACACTTTGTGGTGTTCAGAGTGTGAACAGTTTGTAACCTGAGTTTCACAAGGCCTGAGAGTCTTCCTATTGCTATATTAGCATTCTATTGCGTGGTCATGCACCAAAACAGAACGTTTATGAAACCATACCAGGTCAGCCTTGTTTCCTGTAGGATTGTTTGTCTCATGTTTCTGCTCTGCGCTGGGAGAGAGAGAGAGAGAGAGAGAGAGAGACGAGAGAGAGAGAGAGAGAGAGAGAGAGAGAGAGAGAAGAGAGAGGAGGAGAGAGAGGAGAGGGGGAGAGAGAGAGAGAGAGAGAGAGAAGAGAGGGGGAGAGAGGGAGAGAGAGAGGGAGGGTGGGCGGTGCAACGTCAATCCACTGGAGGCAAACAAGAGTCAGAAATCATCACAGTT
This sequence comes from Notolepis coatsorum, assembly GCF_963971535.1. Lineage (NCBI taxonomy): Eukaryota > Metazoa > Chordata > Actinopteri > Aulopiformes > Paralepididae > Notolepis > Notolepis coatsorum. Next base: position 99,077,170 of record NC_140174.1, on the reverse strand, counting down.
ATTAGGCCTTAGAGAAATAATATCTGTGTGACCTCGGAGAGGGAATATCCTGTCCAGTCCAATCGAATGCAAGCGAAGGCGATGCGGCCCTGTTTGAAGCCTAAAGCTAATACCTCTGGTGGCCCAGGGGGGGCTTTCTCTGATCCAAACCTATTTAGGAGACCTGGGTCTAAATCCCTGCTTTTTGCGGTGGTGCTCTGATCTGGACAGAGAGATCAAGGGTGAGGAGTGAGTGAAGCAGCCCTTGTCTGAGATCTGCTGAACCTAACGTCTTCTTAGTCTGACCCGGGGGAGGTTTGGCCTCCCATTTTGGCAAAGCATCCATTTTATTAAACAGATCGATAGCGTGGTGTTGTGTTCTGTTGTGTTATTGTGTTGTGTTATTGTGTTGTTGTGTTGTGTTATTGTGTTGTGTTGTATTGTATTGTGTTGTGTTGTATTGTATTGTATTGTATTGTATTGTGTTGTGTTGTGTTGTGTTGTGTTGCGTTGCGTTGAGTTGTTTTGATTGATTGATTGAACATTTTATTAACAGATTGCAGAATGGGTACAGTACAGTACAGCTCAATACACACAATTGTTAAGGGGATGCAGACCAGAGAAAGACTTTCGACTTGTTTACATCAGGGTCCCCCATTTTAAATTCATCATTATATGACATACACATGACATACAGATAGACAGTAGGCCTACTGCTACATCTATACATTTATGACATACCATATTTACAAATACAGTACTGTTTTTGATACAAGAAGAGTCTAAATAAGAGAGTATATACATTTGACCGAAGAAACTGTACATTGGAGGAGGTTGGTAGGTGGGGTGGAGGGGGGGTTGGGTAGGTGGGGTGGGGGGGGAAACTGTACATAGGAGGTGGGGGGGGGGGGGGGGGGGGTTGGGTAGGCGGGGGGTTGGGGGGGGGGTAACTGTACATTGGATTATCGACGAAACCCTTACTTGGTCCCAAGAAGAGGGTCTTGTGTATTATTGAGTTTAATAGGACATTTATTGTACATTGGAGGGGGTTGCGTTAGGACATTTTACAGGGGCCAGTTTCTTTGTGTTGTGTTGTGGTGTGGTGTGTTGTGTTTGCATTGCGTTGCGTTGCGTTGAGTTGTGTTGTGTTGGGTAATGTAGTACACCCTACCCTACACACTACACGCCCTACACACTGTACACACAATGCACCCTACACACACTACACACCCTTCATGGGTTCTATGATTTGTCCCTGCAGGAGAACCTTCAGCTGCAACACAGAACCATTTCAATGAATAACCATCTTTCCAGAGGGTCTTGCATGCAAATGTAGCAACCTGGAAAATATCCCTATTATCCAGATGTGCTGACTTGCCTTTCTATCTCCCCTGATGCACCAAGACATTCTAATTAGTCTCCGCTAATATTCTCTCGAACAATGATGCTCACCCCTCCTTGTTCTACTCACTGGAATATGGATTATGAACAGGATTACTGGACCCTACTCTATCAGCCTCTTCCTTGTGACTAGTTGGCGGCGCCAGCAGGGGGCGGTGGCAGGCAGAGAGCGTACGTGAGAGACGGAGAAGGAAGTGGACGGAAGTGCGAGGAAGCAGCCTCTTCGACATTGGACTTGAACCGGAGCGGTCGTGTCTGGAGAGCCCCGTATTGAACCTGAGAATATTACGGGTTATCCTATGAATGTACTCGTAGTGGAGCCTTGCACGTCGATATTCAACCAAACTCCCCAGTGATCCAAAACAGGAAGTAAAAAACGTTCATTCTTATCGGCAACCTTCCTCATTATATGCCAAACCAGCTAGATTTTTTTTAAATCTGCTTTCACAGTTACATTCACACCTCTCACCCAACCTTAGTTCATGTCATTAATCCTTACGTAAACCACTTCCCCGCACGTAAATTGAATCTAACGTCACACGTTAAGCCAAAGCCGAAGATTTTTCGTTCCGCCATCCCGTTATTTAAACAGCGTAAATATGACATTTCTCATCGTTTTTTAAAAGCAATCAATGTCGATATTCGCCAACTCCTACACATCATAG
>NC_140174.1:99039598-99074925 GCF_963971535.1 Notolepis coatsorum | reverse complement strand
TACCATCCCATACCATCCAGACTCCCGTTGCCTCTAAAAGACTCAAAAAGACATATTTTTCTCTCCTCTCTTCGCCCTCCAGTCAGTTCCACTCTCTTCCCCCGCCAGGAGTCATTCTGTCAACATCCAGTTTCCACCACCAGCCCTCTTGTGGTCTCTGGTCTTTTACCTTGATTCTCAGCCTCAAGCCGTTGTCCAGCTAACTCCCAGGCTAGTCTACTACCCCTAGTCATCTCCCAGCTTCTATTCCCTGTGTGTCCAGCCAACTCCCAGGCTAGTCTACTACCCCTAGTCATCTCCCAGCTTCTATTCCTGTGTGTCCAGCCAACTCCCAGGCTAGTCTACTACCCCTAGTCATCTCCCAGCTTCTATTCCCTGTGTGTCCAGCCAACTCCCAGGCTAGTTTACTGTAGCCCCTAGTCATCTCTCAGCCTCTATTCCCTGTGTGTCCAGTCCAGGCTAGTCATCTCTCAGCCTCTATTCCCGGTGTGTCCAGGCTAGTCATCTCTCAGCCTCTATTCCCGGTGTGTTGCTTCTGACATCTCTCTTCCCTGGAACACAGAGAGGTCAAGGACCCAGAAGCTGTCTCTCTCACAGGTTGTCTCAGCCGTCTATTCTTCTCTCCATCCCTGGTGATCTACCAAGACTAGAGGATCTACTGGGATCACCTCTCAACCACAGGGAATGGGGCTCTGAAGTGCTTATTGATCACCATGTTGTGCACTCTCTCACACTCACTAAGCTCAGATCACACAAATAGCTTACAAGCACATGGATACAAAGGTCCACAGCTTACCATGCACTCTCTCTTCCTTCTGTGCCCCTCAATATCTGTTTCTCTTTCTCTGTCTTTGTCTCTCCCTCTTCTCTCTGTGCGCCTCAATCTATATGTTTCTCTTTCTTTCTTTCTCTCTCTCTCTCTCTCTTGACTAGACACACAGGACTGTGAACAATAGTTGACACAGTTCGGACAGGGATACACGTTCCAGCCATTCCTGTTGTGGTCTACCCAGACACATGGGGCAGGGGGGACTGATCAGACAGGCTTATTACAGGATTAATATCCACTACATTTACATTTTACATTTTGTCATTCAGCTGACACTTTTATCCAAAGTGACTTACAAGTTAAAACTACTTAAACCTAAAGAACTTAACATACAACCTTTATTGTCCCAAAGATTAAATGATATCATTGTTGTCAGCATGTCTTTTAGATATTCTTTTATTATTATTATTATTATTATTATTATTATTATTATTATTATTATTATTATTATTATTATGATTATTATTGTGATTATTTATTAGGATCATCAATATAAATAGTAGGCTAAACCAGGGGGGTCAGCTATCCTGGTGTACAACAAACATATAACTTATATACTGACATTTAGCTTAACTATGGCGACATAGTTTATTAAAAAAAAAGGGGGGGGGCATAATTCTGTGTGGCTAAATAAATACATTCTTTCTAAGTGATGCACGTGTGATGGAAGGCGGAAGGTGTTGCGGCTTGCGGGTGCAGGGTGTCCCACACGGCTCCATGCAGGGTCTGTTTAGTCCAGCTGCCCTGGTCGTGTTAAACTAATTACTGGAGGTGTGACTGCCTACAGACAGCAGCCACAACACAACCACCCCCGAAACACACACACAGACGCATGCAGAGAGGCTGAGAGAGCACAACCGATTCCTACTTGAGCCAGATAGTTATAAAATCCTAATATATAGGTTACTACTGGAATAAACCCCCATGTGCCTATAGGCGTTACGACTGTGGAATAAAATACCACCATTCTCAAAATGTCTCCTCTCTGTCTGTCTTCGTCGAAACTTAGACAAATTAATGCCGTTTCTAACTTTTTGTAATTGCACTGGGAAAAGATGATTCTGCTCAGACAGCATCACCGTGTCCGGTCATCCGGCAATCCCACGAGGGTTTTACAGACTGAATAAACCCATGATGTATAACAAATTGACACGAGGATAGACAAGTCACCCTCTCTGCCCTCCTCCCGAGCCATTACCGGGCAGACAGGAGACTGACGGCCCAGGAGAGAGAGGGGAACACGATCCCTGCATTGCCGCTGGAGAGAGATATTGTCAGGCAAGACTGGGCCTACTGGATTCGGTCAAATTGTGTTTACAACTAGACTATTCACTTGACTTTACAACTAGCTATATAAATGTCTGGGAGTGTTGCATTTATTTAAAAAATGTTGGACCTTATGCGGTGTTTTTGTTTTGTTCTTGACTTATTGTGATGTTTCTTCTTGACTTGTTTAAAGAAGAAGTGTCCGGCCCCATGGGGACATTAACGTGTGTTGTCGGGCCTTACAAATACATTTGATTTGATTTATACATTTAAATTAAAAGAAATGTCCTACTACTACTCAGACTTACAACCGCTGGACTCTGCCACACTATCGCTATAGCCTACCATGTGCGATACGAGAAAGTACCATAATAAGATTAGTAATAATTACCTATGTGACCCCAGTAGCAGAGAGCGAGGAGCAGCAGCAGCGGTGGCCGTAAGCGGGGTACCAGACACGGGGAGGCGAGGCGCTCAGCCCCGCGGTAACAGCATCCGGCTCTCCCCATCCCCGTCCATACAGGGCTAGGAGGGGAGAGGGGACTGACTTCTACGGGGGCAAAGGGCGAGACGGGTCGGCGGCGTTTCCGAAAGTAGGCCGTTTCCCTTCTTCTTCTTCTTCTTCTTCCCCACTCCTCTCTCCTTCCTCTCCTCCTCGGGTGCGCAGGGGCATTAAAACGCAGCTGCTCCGCGGAATGCGATCCGTCAGGGCGGCGGGGGGGGGGGAGGGAAGGAGAGGAGAAAAACAAAGTAGCCAGGAGAATGGAAGTCACACTCGTGACACTTTCACTGTTCCTTTTCCTTATCCAACTCCAATCCCGATGTCTTATTATAGCCGCCGCGCCATTGCGTCCCCGTTGAAAGGATTGCACTTTCGCCTGTGTTGTTGTTGCGATCAATCTCTGCTCTTCTCTCTCGTCCCAAACACGCTCCTCGCTCACATCTCTCTCCGAAGCCTGCGTTTCTCCACACCTCCCCCTCACTCTCTCCCCTTGTGCTCCTCCAGCAATCAATAGCGAATCAACCAAACCCTGCTGGCGGAAAACCCGCCTACCAGAACAGGCGCTGCCCCGCCAGCGGTGGGCTGTGGAGGGCTGAGGGGGGAGGGGGAGGGAGGGAGGGAGGGAGGGAGGCAGAGAGGGAGGGAGGGAGAGAGAGAGAGAGAGAGAGAGAGAGAGAGAGAGAGAGAGATGTTTGTTAGTTGGTAATAAGCCATTTATTGCACCATTGCAGGGAAAGTGAATAATTATAGGAGGCTAGCCAGAAAAGGTCTACATTGGAGCCTAATAGCTAGTTGTCATTCATTTTAACAACACCATAAATTAAATAAACATTTGCTTTAAATTAAGTCAAGTTTAAGGGGACACTTTGTGTGGTGTTCAGAGTGTGAACAGTTTGTAACCTGAGTTTCACAAGGCCTGAGAGTCTTCCTATTGCTATATTAGCATTCTATTGCGTGGGCATGCACCAAAACAGAACGTTTATGAAACCATACCAGGTCAGCCTTGTTTCCTGTAGGATTGTTTGTCTCATGTTTCTGCTCTGCGCTGGGAGAGAGAGAGAGAGAGAGAGAGAGAGAGAGAGAGAGAGAGAGAGAGAGAGAGAGAGAGAGAGAGAGAGGGAGAGAGAGAGAGAGAGAGAGAGAGAGAGAGGGAGAGAGAGAGAGGGAGAGAGAGAGAGAGAGAGGGAGAGAGAGAGGGAGAGAGGGGGGGGGCGTGCACGTCAATCCACTGGAGGCAAACAAGAGTCAGAAATCATCACAGTTATTAGGCCTTAGAGAAATAATATCTGTGTGACCTCGGAGAGGGAATATCCTGTCAGTCCAATCGAATGCAAGCGAAGGCGAGCGGCCCTGTTTGAAGCCTAAAGCTAATACCTCTGGTGGCCAGGGGGGGCTTTCTCTGATCCAAACCTATTAGACCTGGGTCTAAATCCCTGCTTTTTGCGGTGGTGCTCTGATCTGGACAGAGAGATCAAGGGTGAGTGAGTGAAGCAGCCTTGTCTGAGATCTGCTGAACCTAACGTCTTCTTAGTCTGACCCGGGGGAGGTTTGGCCTCCCATTTTGGCAAAGCATCCATTTTATTAAACAGATCGATAGCGTGGTGTTGTGTTCTGTTGTGTTATTGTGTTGTGTTATTGTGTTGTTGTGTTGTGTTATTGTGTTGTGTTGTATTGTATTGTGTTGTGTTGTATTGTATTGTATTGTATTGTATTGTGTTGTGTTGTGTTGCGTTTGCGTTGAGTTGTTTTGATTGATTGATTGAACATTTTATTAACAGATTGCAGAATGGGTACAGTACAGTACAGCTCAATACACACAATTGTTAAGGGGATGCAGACCAGAGAAAGACTTTCGACTTGTTTACATCAGGGTCCCCCATTTTAAATTCATCATTATATGACATACATGACATACAGATAGACAGTAGGCCTACTGCTACATCTATACATTTATGACATACCATATTTACAAATACAGTACTGTTTTTGATACAAGAAGAGTCTAAATAAGAGAGTATATACATTTGACGAAGAAACTGTACATTGGAGGAGGTTGGTAGGTGGGGTGGAGGGGGGGGTTGGGTATGTGGGGTGGGGGGGAAACTGTACATAGGAGTGGGGGGGGGGGGGGTTGGGTAGGCGGGGTTGGGGGGGGTAACTGTACATTGGATTATCGACGAAACCTTACTTGGTCCCAAGAAGAGGGTCTTGTGTATTATTGAGTTTAATAGGACATTTATTGTACATTGGCGGGGGTTGCGTTAGGACATTTACAGGGGCCAGTTTCGTTTGTGTTGTGTTGTGGTGTGGTGTGTTGTGTTTGCATTGCGTTGCGTTGCGTTGAGTTGTGTTGTGTTGGGTAATGTAGTACACCCTACCCTACACACTACACGCCCTACACACACACAATGCACCCTACACACACTACACACCCTTCATGGGTTCTATGACTTGTCCCTGCAGGAGAACCTTCAGCTGCAACACAGAACCATTTCAATGAATAACCATCTTTCCAGAGGGTCTTGCATGCAAATGTAGCAACCTGGAAAATATCCCTATTATCCAGATGTGCTGACTTGCCTTTCTATCTCCCCTGATGCACCAAGACATTCTAATTAGTCTCCGCTAATATTCTCTCGAACAATGATGCTCACCCCTCCTTGTTCTACTCACTGGAATATGGATTATGAACAGGATTACTGGACCCTACTCTATCAGCCTCTTCCTTGTGACTAGTTGGCGGCGCCAGCAGGGGGCGGTGGCAGGCAGAGAGCGTACGTGAGAGACGGAGAAGGAAGTGGACGGAAGTGCGAGGAAGCAGCCTCTTCGACATTGGACTTGAACCGGAGCGGTCGTGTCTGGAGAGCCCCGTATTGAACCTGAGAATATTACGGGTTATCCTATGAATGTACTCGTAGTGGAGCCTTGCATGTTTCTCCCTGAATATCCCTAGTGATATACCACGAGTTATCCTAGAATAAGAACGGTATAGCCGAGTTGGGCTTAAGTTAAAGTTATTCCCTCTAGCGAGGCGTCCCCGCCAGCGTGGCGCGAAGAGAACCGGTGCTTAGGAGCACCCTGCGTTATGATATATCCCGTCTAGCAGAAGGGCTGTTTGGGACCCAGAGTTTAGCTGCAGTGTGAGTGAGGGCAAGGTAGATCCGCGTGTCGACCCAGCACCAACTCTACAACCAGATCTGCACCCGGCTGCCTTCAGAGACCGACAGAGGTCGCTACCACCCAGCACACGGTCTCAGCCCAACACTGCCCTCCGCTCCAACAGCGCAGAGAGCGTTCGACGCCATCTTGCCTTCCGGACGACGGTGGCGTGGCAAGGCCGCCATTTTGGATGAGTACAAATGAGCATCTATGCTCCGGAGCCCTTACACCGTACACAGTGTGGTGCAGCCTGCGGGCGGGTTAACGTTGCTATTACAGTTTGTTGTGAAGGATCAGATTAAACCGAATATATATATTTATTTATATATATTTAATTGTATTTGTATATCGTTTGATATCCCCTGTATATTCCTTGTACAATATGCATTGAATATCCCTTTAGTCTACTAAACAGCCCATAATAGTTTCATTCTACCATTGGACGAGAACCTGGCGCCAGGTTGCCATACCCCTAGGTCCAAGTTCAATCGTGCCGCCTAACATGTCGTGGCAAGCCCCGGTTCCGCGCAGGAATATGTCGGGCGAAATACGAATGGTACTATTTGTTCATAGCGCATATATATATGGCGCAAGTAAAGTAGAACTTTCTTTTAGTCCAGTTCTTTACCCTCCAACAGAGTGACAGACGCAAAGCCTCCCCACGACGCACGTGTGGTGTAGTAAGGCCTACTTGGCCCAGAATAGGCATTGAGATATCGTGTAGATTAATAGTTGAATAGTCATAGTTTGGCACTATACCGTCGAGTTGGACGTATTCTATTAAGCTAATAATAGTCTATTTATGTATGGTGCATCGTTCGGTTAGAGTTCTAAAGTTATCAGTACCCCCATCGTTCCTGACGTTATCTGGACGCTTAACCAGGCTGAGCAGACCCCTAGTGGTGCTTGCATCCGAGGAGCTCCGGGCCAAGAGCAACTGGACCTGTATATTGGATTACTCTACCCGGACGACGGCGAGCCTTCCACGGCTTGGATTATGCTTTGGGTGCTTTGATTATTCCATGGATAAAGGCCAACACTGCGGAGTGTTGGAACTACCCCCCGGAGAGGACTCCAGGTGAGACGGCGCTCTACACCAGTGAGGTCGCCTCACGTCTCTCCGTTGTGGACCGGCAGCTACCGTCCACAGAGGGTCCAGCTGTATTCGTCTGCGGTCCGAGGTTCTGTGGGCACCGTGTCCAAGACTTTGGATTCTCCCAAGACACCGTCGGCCAGATGGGATACCGCCAGCGGCTTCTCTAACCCCCCCCCCTCCTACTGTCTTACAACCAGCGGGACACCCCCCCCCCTTTAGTGTATCCAGCTATAATCATCTAAGTACCATCGCTATCGTTTCCTAAATATTCCAGGTTGTATACTTACTCCCTGCGTAACCAGAGATTGGACATTCAATGTTGATTTACCTACGAATACTCATTTGCCATAAAAGTGCATATTTCATATTTCAAATCATAAATGTAATTAAGTGATCGTTGTATACACCTTTTGCTGTATTAAACCTTCGATTTGGTACATTTGTGTGGATTCGTTTCATCAGGTGGGAAAGTGTTCATCATACTTATATCTTGTACTGGATGGCCAGAAGTTAAAGTACATGAGGTAGTGGTATTAAATATCATATCTAACAATACAGTCAGGGAATTGTACCCCTCAGTTACAATTGGTCCTTCGAGCCGGAGGGTAACTAGTGTAATATTAATATAGTGTTATTAATATCGAAATGGCCTATGATGAACACTCCACGAAACGATCCTCCTAACCTAGAACGCCCGCGGCGCAGACGACAGACACCTCAGTACTTAGAGGCTTACACTGTCAGTCAACTACCTAGCCTTCGACAAACGGTAAACGCGGTAAAAGTAGAAAGTAAAATTATGTCTGACCTTAACGACCAGGTTTCCCCGACCACAGAGGCCCTAGTAGGTCCTAATGTAACTGAACAAGCTCACGGTGGGGACCAGGAGGGAACTGACATGCCTTTACCCCCCGCCACTACCCAAGAAGTAGTCCCCGACCAGCCCCGGGAGGAAGACAACCCTACAGAGAGAGAACTCTGCACGGAAGAAGAGGAGGAGAGCGCCGAGGAAACAGAGCTCCAGGACTCCCCAACGAGTACCCCCAGGAGCGGCTCACGCAGGAGCGGCTCACCTCCACAACCGCCTTCCCCCAGCGAAGCGGAGAGGATGCTACAACAGGCGTTCCTCGTCAGCCTGACAGCCTCTACTGAACGCGACCGTCTCCAAGCACAGGCGCTCAGCGAGCACGAACATTCTACTATTAAAAGAGAACGCCTCCAAGCGCAGCGACGGAGCGAAGAAGAGCGCATACGCCGGGAGATGAGACGCCTTCAGACGGAAATTAATATGGTAAGAGACCGGGCCGCAGCAGAGCGCGCCGCCGCCGCAGCAGAGCGCGCCGCCGACGAAGCCCAGCGCGCCGCTGACGGTGCCCAAAGACAAGCAGAGCGCGCCGCCGCCGAAGCCCAGCGCGTCGCTGACTATGCCCGAAGAGAAGCAGAGCGCGCCGCCGCCGAAGCCCAGCGCGCCGCTGACTATGCCCAAAGAGAAGCAGAGCGCAACATCGATCTCATCCAGCGCCAAGCCGAGCGCGACAGACTACAAGCCGAGCGCGACAAGTTAATGGCGCAGCTAAGGAAGCGGCTGATGATCCCCAGGGCAACACCCTCTCCCTCCGCCAGGGGTTCAAGGAAATCGTCGAGACAACAGTCAAGGGCAGCGCCTCCCAACCGAGCAAGCGACCCTGAACTTGACCAACAGACCAAGCCTATACCCCCCGCAGACCCCCTTCCCCGACCGGTCCAAGCGAGACCCAGCTACAAGGAAGGAGCGGCATACACTGCGGAGAAGCAAGATAAACGACTACAGGATCTGGAAGACCTGATAGAGGAAGAAGAGGGAGAGGAGGAGAACCAAGCCCGACGACAGCACAGTACTCCACCGGACCAGGAGGTCCAGTGCAGCCCAGGCTATACCCCCGCGGCGCTGCGCTACAGACCCCAGACTCTATTCACGGGTGAGCACGACGCACGACCAGCCCCGAGGAATAGCACCTGGACCAGCTGGCTATGGTGCCCTGCCGGTACCAGCCCACAGAGAGGCGCAAGAGGAGACTCGCCTAGGAGGCCTCTCCCCCAACGCTCGCCGATGTATCCGCCACCCACGGCGTCATACATTGCGATACCGAACACCAGACGGAGTGTGTACAGAACACTCGCCAGACAATATGACCCGTTGGGATGTATTCTACCTTGCACCACCAGGGCAAAGATGATTGTACGAGCACTATGGGACAAGGACCAGGGCTGGGACGACCCAATACCCGCACACCTTGCCTCAACATGGAGAGAGTGGGAGACGGAACTCCGCTCACTCCCAGGTGTCAATATACGCCGCAGCTACTTCCCATTCACAGTGAGGCCAGAGACATGCGAGATTGAGCTACACGTCTTCAGCGACGCCTCCGAAGTAGCCTACGGATCGGTGGCTTACTTGCGTGCCCAAGAGAAGGGAGGAAAGATACACACTGCTTTCATCCTGGCCCGCTCAAGAATAGCCCCACGTAAGCAACAATCTATCCCACGTCTAGAGCTCTGCGCAGCCCTCGCAGGAGCGCATCTAGCCACGTTAATCCAACGTGAACTCACCATTCCGGTGCACAGAACAATCTTGTGGTCAGATTCCACGACAGTACTCACATGGATCAAGTCTGATTCATGCAGATACAAAGTCTTCGTGGGAGTCAGAGTCACCGAGATTCAAGAGTTAACAGAAGAAGCAAGCTGGCGGTATGTGGACACCAAACACAACCCAGCTGACGTCATCACCCGGGGAATGTCTCTGGATGACCTAACCCGTCGCAACATCTACAGTGACGGACCAGAATTCCTCCAGCTCCCGGAAGGAGATTGGCCTACGCCCACCCCGAGGGAAGCAAGTAACGAGGAGGCTGAGAACAAGAAACCTATGTTCTGTGGACTGAGCACTGTCGCCTCCACAGACCCCAACATAGATGACTGCATTACCCTAGAGAGTGCGCAGCAAAGAACATTCCTGCGGCACCACCCAGAGATTCAGTCCACCACTGACATGTCAGCAGCTGACTACGAAGAAGCAGAACTTCTTCTACTACAACGAGCCCAGAGAGACTCGTTCCCCGATGAGCTAGACTGTCTACAGGGAGGAAACCCCGTCCCATCAGACAGCAGACTGATTCACCTGGCACCAGAGAGTGACGCCCATAATCTCATCAGAGTGGGTGGTCGCCTGCGGAGAGCCCCCGATCTACCAGATGACATTAAGTACCCGATCGTCTTGAACAGCCGACACAAGGTCACAGAGCTGATCATAAAGAAATACGACGAGGATGTACACCACGCAGGAGCAGAGAGAGTCTTCGCGGAGATCAGACGTCGTTATTGGATATTGCAAGGGAGAGAAGCAGTACGGCGCTTCCAGCGAACCTGTCTAGACTGCCGTAAGTGGCGCGCGCAGCCCAGCATACCACGGATGGCTGACTTACCCCCCTGTCGCCTCCGAATCGGCGACAAGCCATTCCACTCCACAGGCATGGACTGCTTTGGCCCGTTGTATATAAAGAGAGGAAGAGGCACCGAGAAGCGGTGGGGTATTGTATTCAAATGCATGACCACCAGAGCGATACATATCGAGCTCCTTCCGACCATGAGCACAGACTCATTCCTTATGGCCTTCCGGAGATTCACATCACGGAAAGGAAAACCGTCTACATTGTTGTCTGATCACGGGACCAACTTCAAAGGCGGAGAAAGAGAGCTGAGAGAGAGCTTCCAAGCTATGGGCCCAGAACTTAAGACCCACCTCGCTCCAGCCCAGATTGACTTCCAGTTTAATCCCCCGAACGCACCCCACTTCGGTGGAACCTGGGAACGAGAAGTACGTTCTATAAAGACAGCCCTGTACGCCGTACTCGGAGCCCAGACTGTGGCGGAGGAAGTCCTAATGACGGTCCTCACGGAGATCGAGGGAGTATTGAACTCAAAGCCCCTCGGTTACGTCTCCAGTGATGTAGCAGATGTCGACCCAGTCACCCCCAACACACTCCTAATGGGGCGGCTGGACCCCGCGCTACCCCAGACAATGTACAGGCCTGAAGAAGCGAACGGCCGAAGAATGTGGAGGTACAGCCAAGTACTAGCTGACAAGTTTTGGAGCAGCTTCCTACTTCACTACCTACCGTCTCTACAGACCCGCCAGAAGTGGGTAAAAGAGAGAGACAATTTGACAGAAGGAACAGTCGTCATGATTATTGACCAGTCACTACCCAGAGCTATGTGGCCGGCTGGTCGCGTAAGCAAAGTGATCACCGGTGCCAATGGCAAGGTCCGAGCAGCTGAAGTACTCGTCCAAGGGCGCACTTACACACGTCCCGTGGCGAGGCTCATAGAACTGCCCCGACTCCCAGATACTATCGATGATGACCATGACCCCATGACTTTGTGAGTTGACTGACCCTTACAGCGGACCTTGAGTGGTAGACAGTGCGGTTAAATCTGTCTCTGCTTAGCTAATTAGGTGGGACTAATTAGGGGGCGGCTGTTGTGAAGGATCAGATTAAACCGAATATATATATTTATTTATATATATATATTTAATTGTATTTGTATATCGTTTGATATCCCCTGTATATTCCTTGTACAATATGCATTGAATATCCCTTTAGTCTACTAAACAGCCCATAATAGTTTCATTCTACCATTGGACGAGAACCTGGCGCCAGGTTGCCATACCCCTAGGTCCAAGTTCAATCGTGCCGCCTAACATGTCGTGGCAAGCCCCGGTTCCGCGCAGGAATATGTCGGGCGAAATACGAATGGTACTATTTGTTCATAGCGCATATATATATGGCGCAAGTAAAGTAGAACTTTCTTTTAGTCCAGTTCTTTACCCTCCAACAGAGTGACAGACGCAAAGCCTCCCCACGACGCACGTGTGGTGTAGTAAGGCCTACTTGGCCCAGAATAGGCATTGAGATATCGTGTAGATTAATAGTTGAATAGTCATAGTTTGGCACTATACCGTCGAGTTGGACGTATTCTATTAAGCTAATAATAGTCTATTTATGTATGGTGCATCGTTCGGTTAGAGTTCTAAAGTTATCAGTACCCCCATCGTTCCTGACGTTATCTGGACGCTTAACCAGGCTGAGCAGACCCCTAGTGGTGCTTGCATCCGAGGAGCTCCGGGCCAAGAGCGACTGGACCTGTATATTGGATTACTCTACCCGGACGACGGCGAGCCTTCCACGGCTTGGATTATGCTTTGGGTGCTTTGATTATTCCATGGATAAAGGCCAACACTGCGGAGTGTTGGAACTACCCCCCGGAGAGGACTCCAGGTGAGACGGCGCTCTACACCAGTGAGGTCGCCTCACGTCTCTCCGTTGTGGACCGGCAGCTACCGTCCACAGAGGGTCCAGCTGTATTCGTCTGCGGTCCGAGGTTCTGTGGGCACCGTGTCCAAGACTTTGGATTCTCCCAAGACACCGTCGGCCAGATGGGATACCGCCAGCGGCTTCTCTAACCCCCCCCTCCTACTGTCTTACAACCAGCGGGACACCCCCCCCCCCCTTTAGTGTATCCAGCTATAATCATCTAAGTACCATCGCTATCGTTTCCTAAATATTCCAGGTTGTATACTTACTCCCTGCGTAACCAGAGATTGGACATTCAATGTTGATTTACCTACGAATACTCATTTGCCATAAAAGTGCATATTTCATATTTCAAATCATAAATGTAATTAAGTGATCGTTGTATACACCTTTTGCTGTATTAAACCTTCGATTTGGTACATTTGTGTGGATTCGTTTCATCAGGTGGGAAAGTGTTCATCATACTTATATCTTGTACTGGATGGCCAGAAGTTAAAGTACATGAGGTAGTGGTATTAAATATCATATCTAACAATACAGTCAGGGAATTGTACCCCTCAGTTACACAGTTCATAAGGGGAACCCCAAACAATATATGCCGGCATTAAGATAGGACTTGTGTAAGGTATTTGTGGGCCCACCCTTTTGATTTCTTTTCATTTTCTTTGAGTGTGATACCGTGTTTGTGTTTAATAATATTTTCCCATCTAGTTAACCCTTTCTCTGTGGAGAAGTTACAGACCTGGTGCATTATAAATAAAGCCTAGAGAGGTATTATTCTTGCCGTATAATTAAAGCCTTTTGAGGTATTATACAGGGTGAAGACCCAGACGTGGGTGATGAGTCAAACACATTGAAGTATATTATCCCTGATATTAACCCAGAGGTGGGTGTATAATATACGTGTTTATGAGGTATGGAGTTACCGGCGGAACTATAGTGGGACTTCAGTCCAATTGGTCACTAGTAGTAAATCATTGTAACTGACCGTTATAAATAACATTAAAGAACTAGATGGGAGCTCTGTGTGCGTGTCTATCCATGAGCCGTTTAACAACTCTTTTGGTGTGGGTAACATTAACATAATTAACCCCTTCCTATTCCACCTTTCCCTTTTCATTGTAAGGTTTCTAGGGTCAATGAGGGAGGGTACTGCTTGCGGGGGGAACCCAGGGTATTTATTTACAATTCAGTCACTAGGTGTGGGCATAGCTGTCAACATAGGGAGGAGACAAAACGTGTACACGTTAGCCCCTTCCCCCGGCCCCGCCCCCTCGGCCCCGCCCCCTCGGCCCCGCACCCTCCAACTCGGCCCCACCCCCTCCCAATGGAGCTGCCTCGTCGCTTGCCATCTGCTGGTCAAAACCTGTATGTACCCAGCCATTCGTTGAAGGGTAAACTGTAAATCTTTTTTTCACAGGAAATGCACTGTATTATTTTACAGATTACTTTTGTGTTCCTACTGAAGGATTTGGGGTGCTTTTTCAATGTATGTGATGTATAGATTGGGGGGAGATGACCACAGCTAAAACGGTGAGATCGAAATGTGCATGGAAGACGGTGATAGAACGGTGACCAGTGGATTGAATACACTGCCAGCGAGGGTGTTTTGTTTTGAATTCCTTGTAAGAACAAATTGATAAGAGAGAGTGTAGGCCCAGAGCAGGAGGGAGAGAGGTTCATCTTAATGAAACGTGAAATGTGTGTAAAGGTTAAACGCGGTTGTCATGACAGCGCGGCACATGACAACCAGAAGGCGGGGCCGTCGTTGTTACGACGAAGATCTATAAGTCGAACGGTGTTTCCGGGTGTAAGGCAGACCAAGAGCGAGTAGGACTGAGATCACACAGAAGACACTCTCTCCTCTCATCGAGAGGGGGGGGGGGGGGGGGAGGAAGAATGCCACATCATCATTAGCTTCGGCTAACGCGAGGAGGGTTAGGCTGACGACCAGGCCTGAACACTATTGGACTGAATAACAAAAGGACGATAGACGAACGCACCGAAAGATCATTAGAATAGACTTTTCAAGGACAATAACATCTGTTAACATCTGAGCTGAGGTTTCTGTTTATCAAATAAACCACGCTTTTCCTTGTAAGGTATTTCACGTTGTCGAAGTGTCGGATTCTTACGGAGGTGGAGAATTATTATGGTTTGCGGATTGTACTAACGGGGAGAGATAAGGATCTTATCAGCCAGTATCTGAGACGTCAGGACCATTAAAATGACACAACGCAGAGGAATTGGATGGAGAGCCAAACAGACGAAGACGTTATACTGGCCAGTTTGATCAGGATCTAACAGTTGGTTGCCGATGACAGCCGGATTTGCAAGAGATAAAAACAACGGGAACAGTTGGTTGCCGAGAGATAAGAACAACGGAAAAAGACTTTTTCAATAATGGGACAACAGTGGACAACAGTCATCGTGTGGGAGAATCATGATCGAGCAAGGCCGGCCAGCCCTGGGAGAGAGCGGCGAGTCGCGCGGTCAGGAGGCGAACCAGCGCTGTAGGAGAAACAGCGCTCCGATCAAAAATGTGAGTTCACTGTGCACACACGGTTGTTTTGATCTTTTAAGCCAAATAAAAACGAACAGATAGTGCATCACGTAAATAAGTAGTGACAAAGAAGCCAGCTGGAATAATATGAGCAGAGAGCCATGGTGAAAATCGAGGGTGTTACAGTATCTACAGAGAATGAAAAGCAAACGAGGCAGGCTGCACAGTTTTGGTTTAAGGAGGGTAAATGCGAGATGAGGAAAGGGGGGGGGACGCTTGAACCAGATCGAAAAAAAATGTATGGCGGGACTGTTTTCATAACAGAAGGAAAGTCGAAAGGAGATTGTACCAGTGTGTATTATGTCCGATCAGGCAAGAGTATTAGTCTGAGAAAGCGTCCCCTGATAATGGATAGGAAAGAGAGGAAAAACAGCTGTGTTTTTAGGCCTTGGAAGGAAGGGCAGCGGCCGTTTGTTTGAGAGAGTAGCCATTTGCACCGAGACAAAATGGCCGTGAGCACCACGAGGAGATAACAACAGATAAGAACCAGGAAGTGACACGTCAACTAAAACACCATAGAGGAGGAGTAGGTCGCCACCTAGTGGCAGAGGGGGGGTAGTGCGGGGGAGTTTTCATTACCCATAGGGGAATATTCAGATATAAGTCTGTACTACCATCTAGTGGCGGAGTGGGGGAGTGAGTCAAGTTAGAGAATCTACTGCAGCACAGAGAGTGGATCTATTATAATAATAATATAGATATACAGGTTAATTCAAATAGAGTTTAATCATACAATGGATTAAATAATAATTGCACAGAGAGGAGGTGCAGTTATTTGAATGGGTTAATTATGGAATAAAGAGGGAGTTTGAATTCTAGTGGGGCTTTCTCACACTTAATAGGCAGAGTCTTGAAGACATGTCACCAGAAGAACTGGCACGCGCTGGGGGTCAACCTGGGATGAACAGATAGAGCGCGGAGTGGGTATCGTTTAGCTGCGGGTGTCACGCCGGAAGACAACAAACAGGGAACAGCCCTGTAGGATAGATATGGGTGTGGAGAAGGTGGTAGACTAATAGCAAAACAAGGGAAGTCGAATGTACAGACGACTGCTGGTGTTGTGTTTCTGCTTTCAGCGGGGGGAGACACCGACAGCGGTGGAGACGACCAGGAGACAGACTGGAGGAGGAGGAAGCAGCAGGGGCCAGGCACCGCAGCCTGGTACACAGATCATCCACGACGAGAGAGAGGAGATGGCGGCGGTGGAGGAGCAGATGTGGAGAGGACAGCCAGAGACACTGAGCAGTAGCAGACCAGGGGAGACATTTTTGCCTAGGGGACCGCCCTGGGAGGGGGACCAGCTCAGGAAAGGAGCCGTCACTGAAAGGGGCCCTTGCCCTAGGAGACGGGACCGGCCCAAGATGGGAGGTGTACTGTAAGAGGGAAGGGAGCGCTCTGATTTGGACGTGGGGTGTACCTAATAGGGGGGCCGAAGGGTTTAGGTATGTCGTCTGAAAAGTTGCAATCTGTGTTTTTCTCTGTCTCTCTCTCTCTCTCTCCTCCCTGACCGTTGTTTATCCTTTCTGGTTTGGGTGTGATGCGGGTAATGGAAAACAAAAGGCAAATAGCAGACGGCGGGGCCCTCATTGTTATGAGTCTATTTTTGTGTATAATTAATTGAAAAACCAAGTAGTCTGTTGATTCTGAAGGTTGATTAAGAATCAAAGGGGGGAATGAAGGATTTGGGGTGCTTTTTCAATGTATGTGATGTATAGATTGGGGGGAGATGACCACAGCTAAAACGGTGAGATCGAAATGTGCATGGAAGACGGTGATAGAACGGTGACCAGTGGATTGAATACACTGCCAGCGAGGGTGTTTTGTTTTGAATTCCTTGTAAGAACAAATTGATAAGAGAGAGTGTAGGCCCAGAGCAGGAGGGAGAGAGGTTCATCTTAATGAAACGTGAAATGTGTGTAAAGGTTAGACGCGGTTGTCATGACAGCGTGGCACATGACAACCAGAAGGCGGGGCTGTCGTTGTTACGACGAAGATCTATAAGTCGAACGGTGTTTCCGGGTGTAAGGCAGACCAAGAGCGAGTAGGACTGAGATCACACAGAAGACACTCTCTCCTCTCATCGAGAGGGGGGGGGGGGAGGAAGAATGCCACATCATCATTAGCTTCGGCTAACGCGAGGAGGGTTAGGCTGATGACCAGGCCTGAACACTATTGGACTGAATAACAAAAGGACGATAGACGAACGCACCGAAAGATCATTAGAATAGACTTTTCAAGGACAATAACATCTGTTAACATCTGAGCTGAGGTTTCTGTTTATCAAATAAACCACGCTTTTCCTTGTAAGGTATTTCACGTTGTCGAAGTGTCGGATTCTTATGGAGGTGGAGAATTATTATGGTTTGCGGATTGTACTAACGGGGAGAGATAAGGATCTTATCAGCCAGTATCTGAGACGTCAGGACCATTAAAATGACACAACGCAGAGGAATTGGATGGAGAGCCAAACAGACGAAGACGTGATACTGGCCAGTTTGATCAGGATCTAACACTACTTTAAGTGTAAATGCTATAAAAATACAGTAAATTACCTTTTATCAAAATATTAACCATTAAATAAAGGTTGTAATCTGTAAATGTATTTGGTTTTACTGTAAATGTTATGATGAATTGAAAATGGGGGAAGAAGTCCTTCTCTGCTAAAAACAAGCCATTGTAATTGATTTGCTCCCACCTTGTGGTGAAAACGGAATTCCCTCATTTATACATCTATTGCACTCTTCCACATCCAGACACTCACATCACATCTTAACTGTAAACAATCATTCTTCACATACCACGAGAGATAAACATATTTCTTCATTCATATCAACAGTCACAAAACATTCATCCAAACTTTATCTGACTTGCTTTCACGCAAACCAGTGCAGCACGTCACTATTCTGCTGACGTAATTCATTCATCTAAGCCAATGGGAGGTCACATTGTTCAGTCATACCAGGCACACAGACCAATGAGAGACGTCAATATTCAACCAAACTCCCCAGTGATCCAAAACAGGAAGTAAAAAACGTTCATTCTTATCGGCAACCTTCCTCATTATATGCCAAACCAGCTAGATTTTTTTTAAATCTGCTTCCACAGTTACATTCACACCTCTCACCCAACCTTAGTTCATGTCATTAATCCTTACGTAAACCACTTCCCCGCACGTAAATTGAATCTAACGTCACACGTTAAGCCAAAGCCGAAGATTTTTCGTCCGCCATCCCGTTTTAAACAGCGTAAATATGACATTTCTCATCGTTTTTAAAGCAATCAATTCATATTCACCAACTCCTACACATCATAGCTAGTATCGCTCCGTTTTTAATAACAATCCGACCGTCGCAACATATTCTAAACACATAATATTCGCTGACGTCCTGTTTTCCACCGTGTGAGAAGACATTGAAATCAGCTCGGCATACTTTACACTGCTGCCAGTGTAAAAATGAAGTACAAAATACGTGCCAATTCGTGAACCGTGAACAGGGCGTGAAGAAGGTTAAAAAAACAGGAGAATCCCGGGAAAAACGGTAGGGTTGACAGCTATGGGTGTGGGAGGGTTTAAGGAGCCACCGGGGGAAGTGGGAGCGTGTTGGGGAGTACTGCTGACCGCCCTGCTGCAGGGGAGGAAGACCAGAGTACCAGACCAGGTTGGTAAATCCCGGGCCCCATCCACTCACACTACCAGCCTCCAGTCGACGCTCCAGGCCCAAAGACGAGGGTGCAGTCAGACGGAGCTCTACTGTGTCCAGCTACCTTGTGACTGCCAGCAACCGTTCCCACGAAGCAGGGATAATCCACCCTGCTACACAAAGTTCCACCTCAAATGATGCACAAGAAACGGAGAAAAGGAAATGTGATAAAAGAGGTCCAATGAACAGGATGCCTGTACGTTAATGCCAAGCAAGCAGTGCAAAAATGCTTCCGCATTCGTCACCGCACGCTAGTGCGGTAAAGCGCCCTTCTTTTCAGACAAATGCTACCGTGCGTGCACCGGCGGCGGCGTGCTCGCTCAGGTGCGTGCGTGCGCCGGCGTGCTCGCGCGAGGTGCCCGCGCATGCGCATGAGATCCGACACGAGCGGAGCTCAATATATATAAGTCACCGCCCCTTATTCAGTATCTAGCAATAGCTCAATTGGCAAGGACACATGGCTGTGGATCCTATGGCTTGTTTGCTGGCGAGTTCGAATCCCATCGAAAATATTTTTTAACGTGATTTTTTTTTAACGTGTATTCTTTCGCCGGTTAAGGTTAGGCATGGTTAAGGTTAAGGTTAAGGTTAGGCATTGTTTCGGAGTTGGTTAAGGTTAGAACGGTTAAGTTTAGGCGCTGTTAAGGAGCTGGTTAAGGTTAGAGTTTGTCAAAGAGAATGGCAATATAATTTCTATGGTTAAGGTTAGGCATGGTTAAGGTTAAGGTTAAGGTTAGGCATTGTTTCGGAGTTGGTTAAGGTTAGAACGGTTAAGTTTAGGCGTTGTTAAGGAGCTGGTTAAGGTTAGAGTTTGTCAAAGAGAATGGCAATAGACAGCCTATTTCCGCGCGACCTGGGCGCTGGGCGGCGGAAAATGAAAGGCGCATTACTGCATGCCACTACGGTAAATTTTTGCACTGCTTGCTTGGCATAAAGCTACACGCGAACAGGATTTCAGTTTTTGAATTACTCGAATGAATCTTTCATTTGGGATAAAAAACATTAAGAAAGAAGAACGTTCTCTGAATCCCCTGTTGAAAATAAAGGGTTCCCCGGATGAAAAAGGTTCCAAGGAAAACCAAATCAACTAATGAGATAGATCCTTGTGGAACCTTTTCAATAATGTGCTTAGTAAACACTGTTTACCCATTAGATCTGGGTTTGGTGTGTGTGTGTGTGTGTGTGTGTGTGTGTGTGTGTGTGTGTGTGTGTGTGGGCGCGCGCGCGCGTGTGTGTGTGTGTCTGTGTGCGCACATGAGTGTGTGTGTGTGTGTGTGTGTATGTGTGTGTGTGTGTGTGTGTGTGTGTGCTTGGCCATGCAGCACACAGAGCTGCCCTGTGTGTGATGTTTTATATAGTGTGTGTCATAGCTGGGTTGTTTAACTATAAAATGACTAATCTATACACACTTTCACTGCAATACCACCAGACATAGGCTTGGTCATGAGCACTCCACACCGGTTCTGTCAGTAAAATAAATACACACACACAGACACACACACACATACACACACACACAAACATGCATACACACATGCACATGTTCGCACATGCGCACAAACACACACACACATATCCTACAAGCCTCATCAGCATTTGAGATTGAGAGTAAGTGTGGCTGGAGGAGCTGATGCGTGCTGGTCAAACAGGCTGTGTTATTAGATTATATTATATTATATTATTGGTTTCCTGTTTGTGCCAGCAGCGTCTGATCTCAGCAATGTGTGTATATGTTTGTGTGCTTGTGTGAGAGAGCGCATGTGAGTGATTGTGTGTGTGTGTGTGTGTGTGTGTGTGTGTGTGTGTGTGTGTGTGTGTGTGTGTGTGTGTGTGTGTGTGTGTGTGTGTGTGTGTGTGTGTGTGTGTGTGTGTGTGTGCGTGCGTGCAGTGGCGGACTCAGGCTGTTTTAAGGGCAGGGGCGAAAAGAAAAAAGGGCACCTACTGCAACATGGGACCCCATCAGTGAGCACTGAGCAAAAAGCTATGATGCGTCATGTATGGTGAAATAGTTTTCATCCTTGATTAAGATTAACATTAGAATAACATAGACAATCCAGATTAATAGTATAACCACACCTCTATGATAAAAACACAGGGAACAATACACCTTTCAAATGTTTATTTCACCTCAGTGTCATGGTGTTTGAAAAGTAGATTTATCATGGTGTTTGAAAAGTAAATTATCATGGTGTTTGAAAAGTGGATTTATCATGGTTTTGAAGGCCTAAAGTCCTAAACCATTGCTGCAGTGGTACATTTCTCAATGCTAAAGATATCAGTGAGGAATGTTAAAGTTAGAGGTTATATATGATTGCTAGTAACTGTCTAACTATGCATAACTGTTTCCACTAGAGGGCGCTATAGGCGGAGCCGCTAATGCTACCGCCAGGTAGAGGGTATTTAAGGAGATGTCTCCTCCCCCTCTATCTCTTCCCACCTACCTCTCACGGAGAGGAGAACTCATGTGCTGCTGTGTGCCAATGTAAATAATAAACCACGCCGATTAAAGGCTGAAGGGAGAAACCATGTCTCATGAACATAATATTGTCGCCCCATAGCCAGACTCTGTCAACAAGGAATATAAATATTTGGGAAACAGCATTTTAATATTGTCTAGGTTAAAAAATAGTGAGCCTATTCTTTAAAAGCTATTTACAACATATATTTTACAGGATATAAAACAGTTTAACAGTTAAAGTTAATTTGAGTGCCGTTGAGCTTCTTCCTTTCTCTCTCCTAACTCCTTCTCTCCTCCCCTTCTCTCCTCATGTCCTCTCCTTCTCTCCTCCTGCCCTCTCCTTCTCTCCTCCTATACTCCCCTCTCTCCCCCTGTCCTCTCATTCTCTCCTCCTGTACTCCCCTTCTCTCCTCCTGTCCTCTCCTTCTCTCCTCCTGTACTCCCCTTCTCTCCTCCTGTCCTCTCCTTCTCTCCTCATGTCCTCTCCTCTCCTCTCATCCTGTCCACTCATTCTCTTCTCTATCTCTCCCTGTCTCTCTCTCCCTCCCCCCTCTCTATCTTCCCCATTCTCTCCATTAAAGTTAATATATTGTACCTGGATACTGGCTGGATCAGTGAGATATTTGAATGGCAACAGGAGAGCATTCAAGTTATTTGTTGTTGTGTCGTTTGAATCATTTCTCTCCCCATCATCATTTTCCTCCTCGCTTTCTTTAGCATCCCCATGACCGTCTTCATCATCATTTCTCTGCATAGCATCATCTGCATTATCTCTTTCCTCAACTTCTTCATCATTTCTCTCCATAGAATCATCTGCATTTTCTCTTTCCTCCACGTCTTCACCATCTCTCTTCCTGATATCATCATTTCCCTCTTGAATATCTCCATCTTTATTGTCTGTACTGTCTTTATCTAAGGTGGAGCAAATAATATTTGTTTTATAATAGTAATATAATTGTACTGTATATCATATTCGTACTGTAGCCTACAATGTTATAATTGTATTATAAAGTAATATGTCATAATAGCACTACCACCACTAGCCCTTTTGCCTTGATTGGAATGAAAAGGGTCTATGGTTGGTCAATTTAAATGTTTAAGACAAAATGTTCTGTCCAAAATAAGCATTATTGACCATGTTAGCACCAGATTCTCAGTTATAATCCAAACTATGGCTCTGTGAGACAAGCTTGTACACGTAGCTAGTAGTGAGTACTTACAAATACATACCTGTATCCTTATCTCCTCCCTTACTATTGTTGCTTTGGACCCAATTTTTCAAAGAGAAGCTGTCTCTCTCAGCATTTTTCAGCTGCTTTTTAATATTCTTCTGATTTCTTTCTCTCCTTAGCATTCTGTAATCATAGAATATAGGCCAATGCTAAACCCACTTTTAACTTTACTACTGTTGTGAAGGATCAGATTAAACCGAATATATATATTTATTTATGGATATATATTGAATAGTATTTGTATATCGTTTGATATCCCTTGTATATTCCTTGTACATATACACGGAATATTCCTTTATTCTACTACAGCCCATAATAGTTCATTCTCTTATTGGACAAAAGGACCAGGCGCCAGGGACCAGCCCCTGGCGTTCAAGTTCAAAGGTACCGACGAGACATGCCCTTACTAGCCCCGGCTCCGCGCAGGAATACGGCTACCGAAAGCAGAGTGGCACTATTTGTCCACCGTGCATATAAATATGGCGCAAGAAATGTAGAATTCCTCTTAGTCCTTTACCCTTCTACCCAACTAAGTAACAGAACGTGAAGCCTCACCCCACGATACCGCGTGCGGTGTAGTATGGCCTGTTTGGCCTTAGAATAGCAGTGAGACCTCGTGCGAATTAATAGCTGAATTGCCAGAGTTTGGCACCGTATTTCTATTAAGTAATAATAGTCTATTATGTATGGTGCATCGTGCGGTTAGAGTTCTAAAGTGAGCAGCACCCCCATTGCTTCCTCGTGTTATCTAGAGTCTTAACCAGGTTGGGCAGACCACGCGTGGTGCTTTCATCCGAGGAGTTCTAGGCGAGGACCGAGTGGACCTGTACATTGGATTACCTACCCGACGACTGCGGAGCCCTATGCGGCATGGAATATATATTTGCTTTGGTACTTTGATTTGTGGAGCGGATAATCGCCAACACCGGTGAGTGTTGGATCTACCCCGAAAGGAGTCAAGGTGAGACGGTGCTCAGACCAGACTGAGGTCGCCTCGCTTCTTCTTCACTGTGGAGCTACAGCTACAGCTACAGCCTACAAGAGAGCCAAGGTGTATTCATCTGTGGATCAAGATTCTACTGCACTGTCTTCTGTACGTGAAGTCTCCCTAGAAATCGTTGACCAGACGGGATACTGCCGACGGCTCTCCTACCCCCCCTACTGGCTTACAACCGGCAGGACCCCTACAGTATATCCAGCTATAATCATTAAGTGACCATAGATATAATTCCCTAAGAGCCAGGTTGTATACTTGCTTCCTGCATAACCAGAGATTGGACATTCAGTGTTGATTTGCCTACGAGTACTCATTTGCCTTACAAGAGCATTCAAATCATAAATGTAATGGTGAATATTATATGTACCTTTTGCTATATATTAAATATTTGATTATTACCTTTGTGTGGACCTGGTTTCATGGTGGGAAAGTGTTCATCATATTTAGATATTGTGTACTGTATGGCCAGTAGTTAAAGTACATAAAGCGGTAGTGGTTTAATGATACCATACTTATCAATACAGTCAGGGAATTGTACCCCTCAGTTACAATTGGTCCTTCGAGCCGGAGGGTAATCAGTGGAATATTAATATAGTGGTATTAATATTGAAATGGCCTATGATGAACACTCCACGAAACGGTCCTCCTAAAGTAGAACGCCCGCAACGTAGACGACAGCCACCTCAGTACTTAGAGGATTACGCTGCCAGTATACTACCTAGCCTTCTACAAACGGTACACGCGGTAAAAGTAGAAAGTAAAATTATGTCCGACCCTATCAACCAGGATACCTCGACCACAGAGGCCCTAGTGGGTTCTAATGTAACTGACCAAGCTCACGGTAGGGACCAGGAGGGAACTGACACGACTTTACCCCCCGCCAAGACCGAAGAAGTAGTCCCCCCAGAGCTCCGGGAGGAAGACAACCCTCCAGAGATGGAACTCTGCACGGAACAAGATGAGGAGAGCGCCGAGGAGATAGAGCTCCAGGACTCCCCGCAGGGGAACGCATCCCCAACGGGTACAGCCAGGAGCGGCTCACCTCTACAAGCGTCTTCCCCCAGCGAGGCGGAGAGGATGCTGTCACAGGCGTTCTTCGCCAGCCTGACAGCCTCTACCGAACGCGATCGACTTCAGGGTGAACGCGATCGACTTCAGGGTGAACGCGATCGACTCCAAGCACAGACGCTTAGCGAGCGCGAACAACTCCAAGCGCAGCAACGGAGCGAAGAAGAGCACATACGTCTGGAGCTGAGACGCCTTCAGACGGAAGAGAATATGGCAAGAGACCGGGCCGACACCCAGCGTGCCGCTGCCGGTGCCCAAAGAGAAGCAGACCTCACCAAGCGCGACGCCGAGCGCGACAGACTACAAGGCGAGCGCGACAGACTACAAGCCGAGCGCGACAGACTACAAGCGCAGCTAATGGAGCAGCTGATCACCAGGGCAACACCCCCTGTCAAGGGCACCCTCCCCTGACCGAGCAGGCGACCTTGAACTCGACCACCAGAGAGAGTCTACACCCCCCTCCGAACTCCTTCCCCGACCGGTCCAAGTGAGACCCAGCTACAAGGAAGGAACAGCGGACACCGCGGAGAGGCTAAATAGACGACTACAGGATCTAGATGACCTGGCAGAAGAAGAAGAGGGAGAAGAGGAGAGTCAAGCCCGACAGCAGCACATTACTCCACAGGACCAGGAGGTCCAGTACAGCCCAGGCTATACCCCCGCGGCTCTGCGCTACAGACCCCCGACTCGATTCACGGGTGAGCATGACGCACGACCAGTCCCGAGGAATAGCACCTGGACCAGCGGGCCATGGTACCCTGCCAGTACCAGCCCACCGAGAGGCGTAAGAAGAGACTCGCCCAGGAGGCCTCTCTTCCAACGCTCACCGATGTGCCAGCCATCCATGGCGTCATACATTGGCACACCGACGTTTCCAGACTTCACCCATGAGAATCGCGCACAGTACACGGAGCTCCGGATGTGCTTAGAGACAATGATGGTGGATGTCGCTGATGAACGCCACAAGTATGCAATATTATTGAAGCACCTGAAAGTGCCCCAAGCGCACAACATAGCGCTGGCCTATGCCACCTCTACGACCCCATACACCGCGGCTCTAGCAGCGCTGGACCAGAGATATGGACGTATATGGGATTACGTAATACAGGAGATAAGGCATATTGACCGCCTACCCCCAGCAACAGACAATCGCTCACTAGACGACCTGTCTATCAAAGTACAATCCCTGGTAGGGATGCTGGGGGCGCAACGAGAAAAGGGTATGCACGAACTATACGCAAACTCGAACGTCGAGAGGATTTTAGAGAAGCTGCCGCCCGCCCGACAAGAACGCTTCAGGCGGCAAAGAGACCACTGTGATCCTAACGGTCCCGAGCCATCCCTCCTAGACCTAGCCGACTTCCTGGCGAGAGAAGTCAGCAGCCTACGGCTGGATACGTTCGTGCGGAGCACACCAAGCTCCAGAGAGGGACCTAGGAGAGTAAACGATGGCCGAAGATCGGTGACTGTCATGCACCAATCAGAATCAGTACCGAGCAGCAAGAACCACAGTACCCCCTCGATGAAAGAGAAGTGGAAGATGGTGTGCCCGTACTGCGAGAAGGAACACTGGTTGTCACAATGTGACCAGTTCAAGAAGATGACCGCTGAAGAAGTGAGTCACTGGATAAAGTCCAACAGGCGCTGTTACCGATGTGCGCGCAGTCACATGGCAGCCGAGTGCCGCCTAAAGAAGAGGTGTAGTCGGTGTGACGGAGCCCATCTGGATGTCCTACACGACAGTAACAAAAGAAAGCCTGCACCATCCAGCAGCACAAAGGCAAGTGTTATGTACATTGACCCCGCTAGCAGCAGCGGCGCCCAGGTGCTCTTAAAGGTGGTCCGTGTAACACTGAGTTACCAAGATAAGATCATGGACACTTACGCCGTCCTTGATGACGGGTCAGAGAAGACCCTTCTCCTCGCGTCCGCTGCGGCCCAGCTGGGGCTACGGGGGAGCGAGAACCAGATGACTATTCGGACAATAAGACGAGATCTAAAGACGATAAAGGGCGAGAATGTCTCCTTCACTATCGCAGCAAGCGGGCAGCCCAAGAGACGGTACAGGATTACTAATGCTTTCACCAGCCAAGAAATAGGACTATCGCAGTACACCTACCCCATCGCCAAGCTGATGGAGAAATATGTGCACCTGCGTCAACTCCCTATCCCGCTCATAGACGGTGCCACCCCGACCCTGCTGATAGGCTCCGACCATGCAGACCTCATAGTCCCGATAGACCGGGTCCATACAGGACCCAGAGGTTGTCCTGCAGCAGTCGAGACCCGCCTAGGATGGACATTACAAGGCCCCCTCGCCAAGTCTCTTAACCGAACAGCAGCCACTAGCTGCCTCCACTCCAGAGCGACAGAAGGAGACACCACATTCCTGCAGCATGTCGAGAGGCTATGGACACTAGAGACAATGCCCTTTAAGAACAAAAAGAAAGACATTCGCTCTAAGGAAGATATCTACGCTATAGCCCTCCTCGAGCACGGGACAAAGAGAGTCAACGTCAACGGAGTGATGAGATACGCAACTCCACTCCTGAGGCGAGAGGGAATGCCCACCTTTCGCGCTACAAAAGAGGCGACGGAGCGGTATCTATTGAACACAGAGCGGCGCCTAGCCAAAGACCCCGCTCAAGAAGCTGTGTACCGCGCTGAGATTAACAAATTAATCACAGCGGGACACATAAAGAAAATTGACATTAAAGAGGTTAATCAGACGACCGAATCATGGTACGTGCCGCACCACAAGGTCCACCACAACGGCAAGGATCGCATTGTGTTTAACTGCAGCTACCAGATCGGATCACAAAATCTGAATAAAGAACTCTTGGCCGGCCCAACACTCGGCCCCTCCCTACTAGGCGTGCTACTACGCTTCCGCCAGGACAAGGTGGCTATCAGCGGCGACATCAAAGGGATGTTCCTGCAGGTGAGACTAGTGGAGGAGGACAAGCCCCTGCTGCGGTTCCTATGGAGAGAGAGGATCGGAGATGAGCACCCAGCCATCTATCAATGGGAAGTCCTCCCTTTCGGAACCACATGCAGCCCATGCTGTGCTACGTTTGCACTGCAAAAGCACGTCGCAGAGGACCCAGCAGCAGATGAAGAGGTCCAACAAAGTGTGACAAATAGTTTCTACGTGGACAACTGTTTACAAAGCGTCTCGACGCCAGAAGAAGCCGAGGCTCTCCTACTCAAGCTCCGCGCCTCCCTGATCAAAGGCGGCTTTGATCTCAGGCAGTGGGCCAGCAGCGACCCGCAAGTACTGCGCAGCCTCTCCCCCGAGGACAAGGCCGCGAGCAGCGACACCTGGATGGCGACCATCCCAGGAGAAGCCCAAGAAATGACACTAGGACTAGTCTGGCGCTTCAAAACAGACTCGCTCCATTATAGACACAAACCCCTGACCAAGGAGCAGGGAAGGTCGACGGCAATACCGACCACCAGACGGAGTGTATACAGAACACTCGCCAGACAATATGACCCGTTGGGATGTATTCTACCTTACACCACCAGGGCAAAGATGATTGTAAGAGCGCTATGGGACAAAGACCAGGGCTGGGACGATCCCATACCCGAACACCTTGCATCCACATGGAGAGAGTGGGAGATGGAACTCCGCTCACTCCCAGGTGTCAATATACGCCGCAGCTACTTCCCACCCACAGTGAGGCCAGAGACATGCAAGATCGACCTGCACGTATTCAGCGACGCCTCCGAAGTAGCCTACGGTTCGGTGGCTTACTTGCGTGCCCGAGAGGAGGGAGGAGAAATACATACTGCTTTCATCCTGGCTCGCTCAAGAATAGCCACACGCAAGCAACAATCTATCCCGCGTCTAGAGCTCTGCGCAGCCCTAGCAGGAGCGCAGCTCGCCACGTTAATCCAACGTGAACTCACCATCCCGGTGCAAAGAACAATCTTGTGGTCAGACTCCACGACCGTACTCACATGGATCCGGTCTGATTCGTGCAGATACAAGGTCTTCGTGGGAGTCAGAGTCACCGAGATTCAAGAGTTAACAGAAGTAACCAGCTGGAGGTATGTGGACACCAAACACAACCCAGCTGACGTCATCACCCGGGGAATGTCCCTGGATGACCTCACCCGTCACAACCTCTACAGTGACGGGCCAGAGTTCCTCAAGCTCCCAGAAGAAGAGTGGCCTACACCCACCCCACGGGAGGTGAGTAAAGAGGAGGCAGAGAACAAGAAACCTATGTTCTGTGGGTTGACACACACACTCGTCCCCACAGACCCGGTTCTAGACGATTGCCTCACCCTAGAGAGTGCGCAGCTAAAGACATTTCTGTGGCACCACCCAGAGGTTCAGCCCACAACTGACATTTCAGCAGCTGACTACGAAGAAGCAGAACTCCTTCTACTACAATGAGCCCAGAGAGACTCGTTCCCCGATGAGCTAGCCTGTCTACAGGGAGCAAAGCCTGTCCCATCAGACAGCAGACTGCTCCACCTAGCCCCCGAGAGCGACGCCCATAATCTCATCAGAGTGGGTGGTCGTCTGCGGAGAGCCCCAGACTTACCGGATGATGTTAAGTACCCGATAGTCTTGAACAGCCGACACAAGGTCACAGAGCTGATCATAAAGAAATACGACGAGGATGTGCACCACGCAGGGGCAGAGAGAGTCTTCGCGGAGATCAGACGTCGTTATTGGATACTGCAAGGGAGAGAAGCAGTGCGGCGCTTCCAGCGAACCTGTCTAGACTGCCGTAAGTGGCGCGCGCAGCCCAGTATACCCCGGATGGCTGACCTACCTCCCTGTCGCCTCCGACTCGGCGACAAGCCCTTTCACTCCACCGGTATGGACTGTTTTGGCCCGCTGTATATAAAGAGAGGAAGAGGAACCGAGAAGCGGTGGGGTATTGTATTCAAATGCATGACCACCAGAGCGATACATATCGAACTCCTCCCAACCATGAGCACAGACTCATTCCTTATGGCCTTCCGAAGATTCACATCACGGAAAGGAAAACCGTCTACGTTGTTGTCTGATCACGGGACAAACTTCAAAGGCGGAGAAAGAGAGCTGAGGGAGAGCTTCCAAGCTATGGGCCCAGAACTTAAGACCCACCTCGCTCCATCCCAGATTGACTTCCAGTTTAATCCCCCGAACGCACCTCACTTCGGTGGAACCTGGGAACGAGAAGTACGTTCCATAAAGACAGCCCTGTACGCCGTGCTTGGGGCCCAGACCGTGGCGGAAGAAGTCCTAATGACAGTCCTCACGGAGATCGAGGGAGTATTGAACTCAAAGCCCCTCGGTTACGTCTCAAGTGATGTAGCAGATGTCGACCCAGTCACCCCCAACACACTCTTGATGGGGCGGCTGGACCCCGCGCTACCACAGACAATGTACAGGCCTGAAGAAGCGAACGGCCAAAGAATGTGGAGGTACAGTCAAGTACTGGCTGACAAGTTTTGGAACAGCTTCCTACTCCACTACCTACCGTCTCTACAGACCCGCCAGAAGTGGGTAAAAGAGAGAGACAATTTGACAGAAGGAACAGTCGTCATGATTATCGACCAGTCACTACCCCGAGCTATGTGGCCGGCTGGCCGCGTAAGCAAAGTGATCACCGGTGCCGATGGAAAGGTCCGAGCAGCTGAAGTGCTCGTCAAAGGACGGACTTACACCCGACCCGTGGCGAGGCTAATAGAACTGCCAAGGCTCCCCGATACTATCAATGACGACCATGACCCTATGACTTTGTGAGTTGACTGACCCTCACAGCGGACATTGAGTAGTGGACAGTGCGGTTAATCTGTCTCTGCTTAGCTAATTAGGTGGGACTAATTAGGGGGCGGCTGTTGTGAAGGATCAGATTAAACCGAATATATATATTTATTTATGGATATATATTGAATAGTATTTGTATATCGTTTGATATCCCTTGTATATTCCTTGTACATATACACAGAATATTCCTTTATTCTACTACAGCCCATAATAGTTCATTCTCTTATTGGACAAAAGGACCAGGCGCCAGGGACCAGCCCCTGGCGTTCAAGTTCAAAGGTACCGACGAGACATGCCCTTACTAGCCCCGGCTCCGCGCAGGAATACGGCTACCGAAAGCAGAGTGGCACTATTTGTCCACGTGCATATAAATATGGCGCAAGAAATGTAGAATTCCTCTTAGTCCTTTACCCTTCTACCCAACTAAGTAACAGAACGTGAAGCCTCACCCCACGATACCGCGTGCGGTGTAGTATGGCCTGTTTGGCCTTAGAATAGCAGTGAGACCTCGTGCGAATTAATAGCTGAATTGCCAGAGTTTGGCACCGTATTTCTATTAAGTAATAATAGTCTATTATGTATGGT
This sequence comes from Notolepis coatsorum, assembly GCF_963971535.1. NCBI lineage: Eukaryota > Metazoa > Chordata > Actinopteri > Aulopiformes > Paralepididae > Notolepis > Notolepis coatsorum. Next base: position 99,044,342 of record NC_140174.1, on the reverse strand, counting down.
GCATCGTGCGGTTAGAGTTCTAAAGTGAGCAGCACCCCCATCGCTTCCTCGTGTTATCTAGAGTCTTAACCAGGTTGGGCAGACCACGCGTGGTGCTTTCATCCGAGGAGTTCTAGGCGAGGACCGAGTGGACCTGTACATTGGATTACCTACCCGACGACTGCGGAGCCCTATGCGGCATGGAATATATATTTGCTTTGGTACTTTGATTTGTGGAGCGGATAATCGCCAACACCGGTGAGTGTTGGATCTACCCCGAAAGGAGTCAAGGTGAGACGGCGCTCAGACCAGACTGAGGTCGCCTCGCTTCTTCTTCACTGTGGAGCTACAGCTACAGCTACAGCCTACAAGAGAGCCAAGGTGTATTCATCTGTGGATCAAGATTCTACTGCACTGTCTTCTGTACGTGAAGTCTCCCTAGAAATCGTTGACCAGACGGGATACTGCCGACGGCTCTCCTACCCCCCCTACTGGCTTACAACCGGCAGGACCCCTACAGTATATCCAGCTATAATCATTAAGTGACCATAGATATAATTCCCTAAGAGCCAGGTTGTATACTTGCTTCCTGCGTAACCAGAGATTGGACATTCAGTGTTGATTTGCCTACGAGTACTCATTTGCCTTACAAGAGCATTCAAATCATAAATGTAATGGTGAATATTATATGTACCTTTTGCTATATATTAAATATTTGATTATTACCTTTGTGTGGACCTGGTTTCATGGTGGGAAAGTGTTCATCATATTTAGATATTGTGTACTGTATGGCCAGTAGTTAAAGTACATAAAGCGGTAGTGGTTTAATGATACCATACTTATCAATACAGTCAGGGAATTGTACCCCTCAGTTACAACTACCACTCTTAAATTAGCTTTAAAAACACTGTTGCGTAGCGGTCAGGTGGCGTAGCGGAGATTGCGGTCGTCACCAATGCAAGAGGCTGCGGTCTCGACTCCCGGAGTCAGCATTGCTTGGGGCTTGGGCTGATCACTATACTATCCCGTTTGGCTGGGTTAGGGGGAGGGCAAGTCATGGGTGGGAATCTGGCGTTGTGACAGCGACGCCTACAGGTCAGGTCTGGGCGCTTGCTCAGCGGAGGCAGGACTTGATGAAGGCAGCATGACCTCCCACGCGTTACACTTCACCAATGAGAGTCCTCGCTGCCAGGTGAAAAAATAGTCACTGGCTGTCGCTGCGCGTGTCGGAGGAAGCGTGCGGATGACTTCAGGATTCCCTTGTACCGACCAGTAGGAGAACATGTGCACAACAACCAGGTAGGGGAGGGGGGGAATTGGCACAACGACTCAATTGGGACGGGGAGAAAACAGAGAAAAATCGGAGAAAGAGAGGATAAAATAAATAAATAAAAAAGAAAAACTGTTGCGTGACATTATTTAACCGTCGGGGCACATGGTCAAGTTTAGACCATTGGAAGGGCACCGATGGGCACGTCCTCTAATTTTCGCCACTCAAAAGGGCATTTTAGCATGATGTTTTCAACTGTGGGGGCACATGGTCAAGTTTAACCATTGGAAGGGCACCGATGGGCACGTCCTCTAGTTTTTTCCACTCAAAAGGGCACTTTAGGTTTAGCGCAATGTTTTCAACTGTGGGGGCACATGGTAAAATTTAGACCATTGGAGGGGCACATCCTCTAGTTTTTTCACTTAAATGGGCACTTTTGCGTCATGTTTTTCAACTGTGGGGGCACAGTTTAGACCATTGGAGGCCACCAATGGGCAAGTCCTCTCATTTTCACCACTCAAAGGGGCATTTTAGCATGATGTTTTCAACTGTGGGGGCACGTGGTCAAGTTTAGACCATTGGAAGGGCACCAATGGGCACGTCCTCTAGTTTTTGCCACTCAAAAGGGCACTTTAGGTTTAGCGCAATGTTTTCAACTCTGGGGGCACATGGTCACATTTAACCATTAGAGGGGCACCAATAGGGCACATCCTCAAATTTCTTCCACTCAAAAGGGCACTTATTTGCATGACATTATTTAACCGTGGGGCACATGGTCAAGTTTAGACCATTGGAAAAGCACCAATAGGGCACACCCTCTCACCCCCGAGTGTGTGTGTGTGTGTGTGTGTGTGTGTGTGTGTGTGTGTGTGTGTGTGTGTGTGTGTGTGTGTGTGTGTGTGTGTGTGTGTGTGTGTGTGTGTGTGTGTGTGTGTGTGTGTGTGTGTGTTGCCACGCCTCCTCTAAAACCCTTTTAGATGTTGGATTGCAATGCGTCTACATGGGAGTAAATCAACTAGACGTGGCTTACTGGTTAGACACACAGATTTGTGCCAACACTCTGTTGAGATGTGTTTAATTTAATTACTCTCTCTGCATATGGTTCTATTCATCATGACTCATTTCATATTTCATTGTAAACACACACACACACACACACACACACACACACACACACACACACACACACACACACACACACACACACACACACACACATGGCCTAGATAACATTATGACCCTATTCATCAAGTTTAATTCCATATTTCATACTAATTTATTTAATCAATTACAACCCAGCTGAGACCTGGAAACACAGGAGGCTCAGAGAGAAAGACATTTTCTCTCTCTCTCTCCTCTCCTTCCTCTCTTTATAATTCTGTCTCTCCTCTCTCTCTTTACTCTCTCTCTTTTTCTCTCTTCTTTCCCTCACTCACTTATATTCTCTCTCCCTCACCCTTTCTCTATCTTTCTGTACCTGTATGTCTCCCTCTCTCTCTTCCTTTTTCCTTTTTCTCTCTCTCTCTCTCTCTCTCTTGTTGTTGACTTGTCTCTCTCTCTCTCTCTCTCTCTCTCTCTCTCTCTCTTTCTCTTCTGTGTGTGTGTGTGTGTGTGTGTGTGTGTGTGTGTGTGTGTGTGTGTGTGTGTGTGTGTGTGTGTGTGTGTGTGTGTGTGTGTGTGTGTGTGTGTGTGTGTGTGTGTGTGTGTGTGTGTGTGTGTGTGTGTGTGTGTGTGTGTGTGTGTGTGTGTGTGTCACTGTGTTTCCTCTCCCAGCAGAGCAGATCTTCCTCGTCACACATGCTCTCTCTCACACACTGTGGCCTCGGGCACAAAGACAGCCTATTTCTAAACATCCAGCTTTTCTTCAGCTCCACACCTCTGCCTGTCTTCCTCTCTGCTCCCTCTCTCCACACCTCCGCCTGTCTTCCTCTCTCCTCCCTCTCTCCACACCTCCGCCTGTCTTCCTCTCTCCTCCCTCTCGCCACACCTCCCCCAAGACCAAACAGGCCATCATTCAACGCCCCACTCACACCCCACTCAACAGTCCACACACCTGTGTGTGTATGTGTGTGTGTGCGTGTGTGTGTGTGTGTGTGTGTGTGTGTGTGTGTGTGTGTGTGTGTGTGTGCGTGTGTGTGTGTGTGTGTTTGTGTGTGTGAATGAGCATTTCTTCACATATTTTAGAAAATTTCAGTCAGAGAACCATTGACAGTTTTTCAGTTGTGTATAGTGTCACACACACACACACACACACACACACACACACACACACGCACGCACACACACACACACACACATACACACACACACACACACACATACATACACACACACACTGCTACACACACCCAGCCCTGACACATAGACAGGTAGTCTGAGAGGTTGCAGGTGTATATTTGTATTCCTGATGTGAGCTGATAACTAAAAGATAAAGCCACGCTGTAATGCGAGAGGAAACTCTATACTATAATGGCCTGTGTGATAGCTATGTTTCTTACCTTTGTCAAAATGGTACACAGTGTTACACGTCAGTCTTATCAGAAATCCCACGTCCGCACCATTCAACCATTCAATCCATTCTAATACGGGGGAGACTGGAGTACTCTGGAGTCAGGATACAAAGGCTGTTTGGATCAGGAGTTAGCCTTTCAGAAAGGACCAAGATAAGGTATAGGGAGGATATGTATGACCTGATCCTAGATCTCAGTGTTGCTACTCTGAGAGACTTTCCACAGGAATGTTATCACTGATCCCTCTCACCTCTTCTTCTCTCAAACCTTTCTGTTGCTTTCATCCTATTCAATTCCTCCTCCTCTTCCTTCTCTTCCTCCTCTTCCTTCTCTTTTGCCCTCATTCTCCTCCTCTGAGAGATGGGCAGTATTTCTACTAAAATACATTTGAAATATATTTCATTATCTATGTTTGTTTTTAAACATTTCTAAAAATATAATATTGTCTCATAACTGAAGTCCAAAAGCATGCATGCATGTAAACATGCACCAGCGGCAAAGTCCACAACATTGAGCGTCGCTTGTCACTTCGCAAGCCTGCAAACAATGTTGTAGTACTCGAGTCCAGCCCTAATCATTTGGCATAAGATATTGATGGCTATATTAATACTGTAACATTATTTAATTTTGTGCAAGGGCAGACACGTGTGTGCCAACTACATGCAGATTCACGTCCATACCCTTATGTTTAGTACTTATGATGTCTAAAGAGATGCCCTGAATTGTGCACTTTGCTTACACAGATTTTACATAAAATTCCAGCAAGAGCACTGCTAGATGTTCGATATGTAAACAAACTATTGAAGAGAAGACCGGGTCAACCTCAAACTTCAACAGACATCTGTGGAGTGGACTCAACCTTGATGACTTGGACTCGGACTCGAACTTGGACTAGGATAATGGGGACTCGAGACTCAACTCGGACTTGAGATTTAGTGACTCGACTACAACACTGCCTGCAACATGACGAGGGCTCAAACTAGGA
>NC_140174.1:99019598-99037098 GCF_963971535.1 Notolepis coatsorum | reverse complement strand
GGCTGTGTACGTGTGTATGTGTGTGTGTGTATGTGTGTATGTGTGTGTATGTGTGTGTATGTGCCAATCCATGGGAAGCAGGCTGTGAAGTCATTATAGATCTAATGGTTCTGTTTTAGACGCCAATCTCATTTGAAGTGCAAAAGCCAAATTAGTGTGAAGCATTTCATTACTCATGCCCTGTGTGTATGTGTTTGTGTACGTGTGTGTATGTTTGTGTATGTGTGTGTGTGTGTGTGTGTGTGTGTGTGTGTGTGTGTGTGTGTGTGTGTGTGTGTGTGTGTGTGTGTGTGTGTGTGTGTGTGTGTGTGTGTGTGTGTGTGTGTGTGTGTGTGCGTGAGTGCGTGCGTGCATGTGGGTTGTGTGTGTGTCATTTCAGTTCACGTAAGGCAAGAGATCATTGATGCAGTCCAACTTCCCATCTGAAAAACTAACCAACAAGTTCATGTGTATGTGTGTGTGTGTGTATGTGTGTGTGTGTGTGTGTGTGTGTGTGTGCACGCACAAGACAAAGCGGGTATGCGTTAAAGGATAAATTAAGGTGGTTAAATCTCTCTTGTTCTCTGCTGTTCTGCTTGGTATCCGTCCTCACCATGTAGGCCGTATAATATATATTTCCCTAATTACTGTGATTACAGTGTGATGAGGCCTATGTATCATAATGTTGTGTAATTAGCACGCCGTCGTCAGCTAACAAGGTTTCCTCAGGCATAGGTAATGGATTGTGGATAGACAGACCGAGCTCAGGCATGACTAATAAGCAGCGGGTGAGCACAATTAAACCTCCCCCTCCAGAAGTCACTCTCTTCTGGAATACATCACACACGTCAGAAGTCACTCTCTTCTGGAATACATCACACACGGCCGCGAGGAACTGTGTGTGTGTTCTTAGGAGCAGAGTTGATCAGATTACCGCAACGAAACACAGAGAGGTCGAGGACCATTTGGAGTTGATTTAATGGACCAATGCAATCCATTTGCGCACACAATGGATGAAGCGTTGCTTGTCACAGTAGCTCAAACAAGCGAATCCCACAGCGCTGGGAGCGAGAGGAGCAGCGGTGCATTAGGTGCGCAGATAAAGCGAAAGGGGAGAACGAGAAGAGAGAGAGGGAGGGAGAAGAAGGAGAGAAAACAGAGGGAGAGAACAATAAAGACAAGACGGAACAAGAGAGCGAGCAGGTAGCTCATGGTCCCCAAGAGATTCATTAAGCCTGTCGCAGATGATGGCTGTGAATATGCTCGCACAGCACGCATCTCAGTGGGTACACATACACACACACACACACACACACACACACACACACACACACACACACACACACACACACACACACACACACACACACACACACACACACACACACACACACACACACACACACACACACACACGGGCTGCAGGTGTGTAGAGCTCTCGTCTGCTGACAGCCAGGTGAAGATAAAAGAAAGGACTGGTGAGAAGCCAGCAGGCAGCGTGTCTGTAAATGGGTGTTGTGGGGATCACCAGCCTGGCTGCTATTAAACACTGTACTATGCTATTGCTGTGTACAGCATAACACACGGCCTCTCAGGTGACAAGTCAAATATTTATCCTGTGTATGCATTTGATGCTACTCCCAATCAACAACCCTCTCAGTGTGTGTGTGTGTGTGTGTGTGTGTGTGTGTGTGTGTGTGTGTGTGTGTGTGTGTGTGTGTGTGTGTGTGTGTGTGTGTGTGTGTGTGTGTGTGTGTGTGTGTGTGTGTGTGTGTGTGTGTGTGTGTGTGTGTGTGTGTGTGTGTGCGTGTGCGTGCGTGCGTGCGTTTGTGTGTGTGTGTGTGTGTGTGTGTGTGTGTGTGTGTGTGTACATACATGCATCCTCCTCCTCCAACTACTACCCAAAGCCACTGCTGTAGATGAGAATGTGTACTGTATGTACGTAGTAAAGTCATCTGGTAGAATAAGGGTTAAAAAATAACAGCAATGTTGGAGAGAATGGAATTCAATGCATTAAATCTGTGGTCCTTAAGTTGTGACAAGATGCTGATTATATTTGAGGTATAAGGTGATACAAATGCACTGCTGTGAGAATGACTGTACAATGCCTTCCCCTCTCTCTCTCTCTCTCTCTCTCTCTCTCTCTCTCTCTCTCTCTCTCTCTCTCTCTCTCTCTCTCTCTCTCTCTCTCTCTCTCTCTCTCCCTGTGTGATCTATTGTTGTCCATTTAAGGTGAAAACTGGGAGTGTGTAATATTTGCACAAAAAAATGATGAAATGACCTGAAATCCATGATGAAATGTGTCTATGTGCATGCATTGCATTTGTCTGTCTGTCTGTCTGTCTGTCTGTCTGTCTGTCTGTCTGTCTGTCTGTCTGTCTGTCTGTCTGTCTGTCTGTCTGTCTGTCTGTCTGTCTGTCTGTCTGTCTGTCTGTCTGTCTGTCTGTCTGTCTGTCTGTCTGTCTGTCTGTCTGTCTGTCTGTCTTGGCATCAGAACAGTATGTGTCTGGGCCGTGAACAGTGTGTAATTCCCAGCAATGGAGAGAGAGAGAGGAAGAGAGAGAGATAGAGGGAGAGAGAGAGAGAGAGAGGGAGAGAGAGAGAGAGAGAGAGAGAGAGAGAGAGAGAGAGAGAGAGAGAGAGAGAGAGAGAGAGAGAGAGAGAGAGAGAGAGAGAGAGAGAGAGAGGGGAAAATCCATGTCTGACAAGCCAGCTGTTCTCCCAGCCACAGCGCCCCTCAGACAACCTGATCACTCACACATACATGCTTACTCTGCACACATACACACTCCAGCACACATAAACACACACACACACACACACACACACACACACATAAACACACACACACACACACACACACACACACACACACACACACACACACACACACACACACACACACACACACACACACACACACACACACACACACACACACACACACACATCCCACTTCCGAAAGACAAAAATAAAACATTTAACGGTCCAAATAGCCGTCCGATCAGTATTTTACCATTGCTAAGCAACATAATAGAAAAAATAGTATTCAAACACGTCATGGATTACTTTTTCAATAACAATCTGCTCTCAGACTTTCAGCATGCATACAGGGAAGGTCTACGAGCACTGCACTCTTGCAAATGAGTGATGTCTGGTTATCAAGTATGGATGACAAGAAATTAGTAGGTGCCGTTATGTTGGATTTCAGTGCAGCATTTGATGTAATTGATCATACCTTGCTTGTAGATAAGCTACAGTGTTACGGTTTCACCTCCAATGCACTATCATGGTTTATTACAGGGAGACAACAGAGAGTCTTCTTTAATGGCAGCTTTTCAAAATGGAATCCCATTAACTGTGGGGTTCCACAAGGAAGCTGCCTAGGGCCTTTGTTATACTCCATCTTTACCAATGATTTACCGTTGGCTGTACATTTTTTTTAAAACAATTATGTATGCTGATGACACAACATTATACAGTGCAGCTACAGCTGAGCAAGATGTAACTGACACCTTAAACAGGGCCTTAACAGACATTTATGAATGGATTGAGTGCAACAAGTTGGTGTTAAATATCTCTAAGACAAAGGCCATTGTGCTTGGATCTAGACACATGTTGGGCATGCATCCTCAATTAAAACTGTCAATTGGCACCACACAAATTGAACAAGTGAACACAATAAAACTTCTCTGAGTTACTATTGATAGCTCCTTATCTTGGTCTAAACATATAAATAATATTGTCATTAAAATTGGTAGAGGCATTTTTATGACTAGGAAATGTTCTGCTTTTATCACTCCCTCCATAATGAAATCTGTTATTCATTCTTTGGTTTTGTCTCATTTAGAATACTGCCCTGTTATCTGGTCGTCAGCTACAAAATCGAATTTAAAAAAGTTGCAGGTTGCTCAGAATAAAGCGGCTCACCTGGTACTAGGCTGTTCATACAGGACAAGTATTGGTTTTATGCATGAACATCTGGCATGGCTGATGGTTGAAGATAAAGTATCGATGAGTCTTCTAATGCTGCTTCGGAACATTATTAGCACTGGTAAGCCATCTAGCTTGGCTCAGCAGTTAGAAATTACTTCTGAGCATGGTTACAACACTAGAGGGGCCGCTTCTGGTAACATCAGAACAAAATCAGCACCAAAATCAAATTTTCTCAAACTCACTGGCATATATAGGTCAATAGCACTCTGGAATGCTCTGCCGAAAAACATCTCATCCACAATACATAATAAAATTACTTTCAAAACAAATATTAAGAGATATCTTGCAAACATGTCAAGTATGTAACTGTTATCTGTGTATTATATATTTTTTTTTTGTTTGACGGGAATGTTAGATTTTATAATGTGAATTTGTATATTTGTATTAATTTTTTATTTGTGTTTTGTCAAGTATGTAACTGTTATCTGTGTATTTTATCTTTTTTTTTTTACTGGAATGTTAGATTTTATAATGTGAATTTGTATATTTGTATTAATTTTTAATTTGTGTTTTGTTTAAATTTTTATTCGTATTCTTTGTTGTACATTTGTATTGTATTTGTTTTGTCTAGGACCCCAGGAAGACTAGAGGCTCTTTCATGAGTCTCTAATGGGGATCCTTTAATAAACATAAACATAAACACACACACACACACACACACACACACACACACACACACACACACACACACACACACACACACACACACACACACACACACACACACACACACACACACACACACACACACACACAAAGTTAAAACACATGCTCTCTTTCTCTCTAATACTGTATCTCACACAAGCACATAATTATGCACACACAAGTATGCTTGCACACACACACAAACATATACACATACATACATACATACATACATACATACATACATACATACATACATACATACATACATACATACATACATACATACATACATACATACATACATACATACATACATACATACATACATACATACATACATACATACATACATACATACATACATACATACATACATACAATACATACATACATACATACATACATACATACATACATACATACATACATACATACATACATACATACATACATACATACATACATACATACATACATACATACATACATACATACATACATACATACATACATACATACATACATACAGGTTAGTTGTAACGTTAGTTTAGGTTCGTGTTAACGTTAGATAATGTACAAAATAAACGTTTTCCGCTGCTATAAACGTTGCACTTTTATTTTGAAAACCCCAGAAAGGAAGTCATTATATATGCTTTACCATCCTGTTCTGTGTTAGCTCCGGTTAGCTCAGAGCGTCCGGTATAACAATACCAGCCATTGGATTACTGTTTTCTAAATTGGGGAGGCTTTTAATCGTCAAGGTAAGAGGATTTTAAGTCATGGTATCCATAAACTTCAATCGGTTCGGATCCTTTGAATGAATGAGAATGTCAACAATCACGACAACACGTTGAAATCACTGGCTGCGCTCAGAGAGGAGTGGTTAGGCAAAAAATAGTTCAGAGTATATTTGCTTATAAAACGTAATTGTCTAATTCAATTATTTTTTATTTCTCCACGTGGTGAATACACAGGTCACAACATGTTTACACGTTTTGGAGTTGTATTTGGAGTGTATTTCGTGACTGTATACATTGTAAGGGAACGTCAGGCTCCGGATCTCCCCCACTTCCAATGATGAAGCTCCGGATCTCCCCCACTTCCAGTGATGAAGCTAAGCTACGCTAACGGAGCGACTGTTCCCAAAGCTAAATGCACGCACAGAGACAAAAAAGGTATGTATCTTCTTGTCTAACTCCAGGGAAGATGTTGAATAAGCTAATTTCCCAAAATGTTGGAGTTTTCCTTTAAATAAATAATATATAATAGCCAATCATGTCATCTAAGCACGGTCTGTGCGGTTAAACTCTTGCCATTGAATGGAGGATTTAATGATTGACAGCCCTTGACATCCAATACACGGAGGTTGAATGATTGGCAGCCTTGCAAATCCAATCAGAGTATGGCTCCTACGACTGCAGCTCTGTAGCTACACAGCTGTTTCTCCCCTCGCGGGATTGATTGATTGAACATTTTATTAACAGAGCACTGAGAGCAGCCACGTTCGAAACCTCTATATTAGTGTGTATCTAACATTTAGCACTTTAATAGCGGGACATTTACTGAGGACCAGCACAACACACATGTGGATATTATGATTTAACAAGTCTATCTGTCCAGGAGGATGACAACATTATTGCAGGTACTGTATGTGCACGGTGTTAGTGATGCTGGCTAAATGAATGAACGTTGTGTCTGAATGTTTGCCGCTAGCTTGTGGCTAGGCTAACGCACTTCGCTGAAGGTGCACAGCTGAGCTAGTGTCTTTGTGGCTTTCCCGGTTTGTCACGGTGAGATTCATGTGGGGAACTTTGGTGTGTGTGTGCAGCTCTGATGAATGAGAACTGCTGTCTTGTGCCGTTGTGTGGGTTTGTGTCTAAAACGACGGTGGCTTGTGTGTGTTGCGTGAGATGCAGAAGTAAACATTGCCAGGCATGAGGCATTCTGGTTAATGTAGTCATTGCAGTTCTCCCTCGCTGTCACTCACAGTTAAAGGAGACATGACATGCTGGTTTGATGAAATGTATAGTGTAAATGAAATGAATAGTGTATGTATATTCAATAGTAGTATTGATAGTATATTAATATGTATATTGATATTGATATTAATATTAATTAATTGAATGATTGGTGTTGGTATTAATATTAATATAGTGTATATTAATATTATGTTTTCATCTGTGTCCACTGACCACTGACACACAGTGGGGGATGTTTTAAAAATATAATTTAATATATAATATAATATAATAATTTGTGCTTCACCTAAAAATTTGGTCACCAGCCTCCACTGATACATACATGCATACCAGTGGCGTTGTTAGCCCTGGGCTCCCGGGGCTTTAGCCCTGGGCTTCCGGGGCTTTAGCCCTGGATGTTTTTCTCCTAGCCCCGGAGCTTCTTTTTTTTTATATATATTTTTTTTAAGATTGCAGCATCCTCATTGTCTGTGCTGAATGTTTGTTAGTGTTTTGTATTTTTTGTTGGTTTTTAGTACTTTTAAACATCCATTTTTAGTAATGTAGTAGTTTTCATTTGATCCTATAATTATTTCATTCACCGATTTGTGGACTTTTCTTTTTAGTGTCCTGAAAGGCGCCTTATAAATAAAATGCATTATTATTATTATTATTATCATCCAGGAGGGAAAAGAAACTTTGGATAGTAGGGACTGCATCTCTGCCTGTCCTGGCCAGGAAACACTTTGCAACTGTGATCTCCTCTGGCAGTAGTTGGATATTGTAATGTGTGGCGAGGGGTTGCAGCAATTCCACTGAGAGAAACTGGTCTGAGGCTGGATAACATGCCTTTATGCCTCTCATAAGTTGTTCTCCAACTCATGAGAACCTGCTCTCAAGCTCTTGCAGCATTCTGTCGAGGACTGGATAGAACAGTCTCTGTCTCAGCTGATCTCCTGAGGTGAGGTCTGAGCTTGTGCCACAAGATGACTCAACTACATACTCGTCCATCCTTTTCTGCTTCATCCTTTGGCTGGTAGTATGTTCCTCAATCCCAAGGCCATTACATATGGCCTTTGTCCTGTCATACATGTCCACTGCCATCTCTGAGGTGCGATAACCTTTGAGTGTGTCCTGCACTGTGCTTTTAAATAGTACAGATAGGTATTGAAGATGTGCACTTTAACGCAGCAGCACCTGGAGCCATTCATACCCATGTCCAGTGTCCACTGACAAAGACATGCTCATGATACTGTGATAAACTATAATAAGCTTTAATCGAACCCTATTTCCTCGGATAGGGTTCTCTCTCTTGCAAGTGAACCCTGCTGCGGTTCATTTGAGATGTGAATGCAAAGCGGACCAAAGGCAGGAAAAGACCCAAAAATCTAATAGTTTTTTTATGAGAAGACTGAAACATATGTATATAATGAAACACACAATACCGTTTTTTTCCCCGATTGCTTTGGTTGCCTTGGGTTAAATTCATGATATACCATAGGTTGCCGGCTCTATTTGTCTATGGAGAAGTACCCCTTCTTTGCATGGCTATAACTTTTTAAATTCTATTACTACATTGCCATTATTAGGGCCCATTCAAAGTCCTATATGTATTGTTCATTGTGTAGCAACGTTAAACTTTTTCATTCACATATTCATAGTAAAGTATGGTCTAATGTATAAGTATGTTTTCATCTCTTTCTGCAGCTTTCTCCAGAACGTGATCTATAGCCCCAAATGCATTATATTGATGATGCAATACAGTTTTATGGCAAAAAAAAAATTCCAACTAGACGTACTTCTAGAACTTACTACACGTCATCTGATGTTGACCGGATGGGCTAGGGGGGCGTTTATAATTCCGTGGGCAGCGTTATACCAATCATCTAATGTGGGTCAAATGTTGATAATAGCAGTTAGTATCGAAGACGGTAACGTTACACGCTGAAACTCACCCCAGTCTCCGCGCGCCGTTGGGCGATCATCGTAGAGTAGAAATCTTATCATTATGGGATGTAAATTTACCCGGTCCATCTCCAGCTTGTATAATGGTATATACGTCCAAATCATGTTGTTTATTGAGTTATTGGCAATCGATCACTGTGTAGCGTGACGAGCCAGAGTCCCGGGACCTATAGCGAGTGCCCGGAAGTAATACGGACGTCTAGCACAACCTCTATGGCACATCCTGTTAAGCGATTGCGCAGATCGGCCACCAGATGGCGCTCCTGAACCGCCAGAGAGCTCAGTGGGTCCTGCTGGTGGATCTCAGGCCAGCGGAGGGGACATATGAATCCGATCGCAGATTTTTGAAATATTGATATAAGGACGCTGTACAGCGTCCTCCGGCAACTTGAGCATGGCCCGCAATGACGTCAAAACACGTTTCATGGCAGTCAAAGTGTTTTAAGCACGATTTTGAAAACAGGGCCCGGTGTTTCAAAACACTACACACAATTAGCACAACCACACACACAATTATCAGAACACCTCAGATCCTTTGCTAAATTAAACACTCTTGTCAAAACTATACACTAATTTATAAAAACTACATTTTGTTACCATATGAAACACACGTTTCATACGACTTAATTCTGTTTGAACCAGTTACACACTGCTGTGCTTAACCTAAAACACATTTAGCAATTCTACTTCTCAGTGATTAGAGTATACTGTAAGTGAAGTACACAGAGAATGTGCAAATATACAATAAATTCACCAAACACTACACAAGACCAATGCAGACTGATGAAAATATAATTTATTTGTCTCCATATACCCAAATCAATGATGCAGACTGATGAAAAAAAAACATTTTCTCTCCATATACCCAAATCAATGATGCAGACTGATACAAATATAAATTGTCTCTCCATATAACCAAATCAGTCAACATTTCAACATGGAGAATCACAACAAAACATGTGCAGTTTTCATGCTACTACAGTGTGCATAACACTGTAAGCTCAGCAAATATCAGACAAACATAAAATACTGTATCCAGTACAGGTTAAAATGACAGTAAAACAAAAACAAAAATAGAACAAATTTAAATAGAGTACAGAAAATACTAGACATTATCTCTTTGCCTAGCTGGATCTGGCAAGATAATTTTTTGTTGTGATTCTGTTATGGTTTGTAATGCAACCCCAATTGCACGACACAGACAGGTAATCAGAGTTAGCCAAAACAAGGGCATGATTTATTATACAGAAAAAGTGGCACTGAGCCTTTAACACTTTGATTGCCCAACCCGAGTTTTCTCAGGTTTACCCCCCGCGGGTTGAATGCCCACTCACGAGAATTCTCGTATTTTCTAGTTTTTTTTTTTATTTATTAGCGATCTGAAATCATATTTCATCAACCGAGTCTACCGTTGGAAATTCAGCCACTCCAGGCGCTCAGATGTGAAAAAAGCGCCCCCTATCGTCTTCCAGATGGTAATTCACCCTTTTGGATTGAACTCAATGAAAATGAATGAGAAAGAAAATCCCTGACTCCACATTTTACTTCTCACTCATGCAGCCGGGGTCGATCAGCTCCACTCGTGAGCCTCAGAGCAGCGGGGATTATGTGTTTTTACAGTATACACGGTGAATCAATAAAAGGATTGATTTTTTCGAATGGCGATCAGGAATTGGAATAATCCATTTGGATACCATCTGATCTCAGGTAAGGAATCTATGTTACCAGTCTTAGGATAATCAGACTTGTTTTCACGGAGATATAAGCTTTTATGTGATTATGTGATATGGCTGATTGACTGTGCGAGCGGTCAGGAAATAGGAGAATCGATTTTCAGCTTGCGGCCAGAGCGTGCGTGCGTGCACATGTACTATCGATAATCTAGCGTTTATTTGAGGGCGATTCATAAATAGGCCGAAAAATGACAACGTTCTAGAATATTCCAGTAAAGGGCGATTATCATGGAATGTCTTAATTTTTCCATGAAAACGAGTGCTTTTCAAAATGCTAGAAAACGGAAATGAAGCGATAAAAAAACAATCAGCTACGACAATGTTGACTGGAAAATGAGTCTTTGATAAGCGACGGGCAGATTGGACACATAGCCATAATTTAAAACATAGATTAGGCGATATTAACGTTAACATTGAAGTGGTGCTGGGCATTCAAGGAGGTAAAAAGGAATTAAGCTTGGGCACTGAGCCTTTAAGGGGGAAAAAACACTAAAGTCCAATAACACAAAAAAGGCGGCACTGTGCCTTTAACGGGTGAACAGGCAGGTAAAAAGTAACAGGAATCCTCTGGAACACGGGCAAACAGTACCCAGGAATCTTCTTCCTCACGGGCAAAGTAAACAGGAATCTTCTTCCTCACGACCAGAACGCTGCCGATGGGCAACGCAGCAAACAGGGGGTCCGAGGGGAACGGGGTGAGAACACGGGCATCCTCCCGTGGAGTAATAGAGAGCGATGGCGAGCCTCACCCCAGGAACGAGGTCCATGTAGAGGGGGTAGGGAAGTAGCCGGCACGACATCTGGAGTGGGAACACTGGGATCCTCCCGTGGAGTAATAGAGAGCGAAGACGGTGTCCTACTCCAGGAAACGGCGACAGGTGGTGATGTACAGGGGTGGCATGACGTCTCACGCCGGAGACGCGGCAGTAGATGGTAGTAACAAGAACGACCCGACAAGGAGTGGAGGGGAGTCAGCGTATAATGAATCCTCCCGACGAGCTGATTGTGGATCAATCTCAGGTGCAGGCAGAAAAATGAAAGCAAGATGGCGGACACGCCGGACAGTAAACATTACGAAAGGATATGGTGATAGGGTCATAAAGACTAAATGAAAAACGATTCTGTCACGGCGAATGTCTTCGTTTCTTAAACAATGTTGGATGATGTAATTGATGGGTCAGGAGTCATTGTGGAACAAAATAAAAATCGCGCGAATAGACTCTAGTTGAAAGACAGTTGGATGTCTTAGTTTGTTGGATGTCTTAGTTGAGAGACAGTTGGATGTCTTAGTTTGTTGGATGTCTTACTGAGAACAGTTGGATGCACTTCCGAGCTGCTTCCACATGGAGGCAACTTCTCTCTTTTTTTTTTTGGGAACTACTTTTTCTGGTGGATGGTTTTTTCAATAAATCTTCAATTAATGTGTGTTTATTGTATAGCAATAAGGTTGGATGAATGCGGCAGTTGTATAAAAGCCATTACACCACGTGCAGTCATGGGTTGTGAGAATTAGACCATGCCTAGGGGGGTCTAACGACCACCTCTAGGCATGGTCTAATTCTCACAACCCACTCCTGCGCGTGAAAATTTCTCGATTCTGATTGGCTGAAACAGTCAACTTACACGTGGGTATTTGTAACAACCCCACGCTCTTGGTCCCAGGACCCGCTCACAACCGCATTACTATCACACCGCCATGCGAGTTTTTAGATGTGAAAGCAAGATGGCGGACAAGCCGGACAGTAAACATTGCGAAAGGATATGGATCAATAGGGCCATAAAGACTAAATGAAAAACGATTCTGTCACGGCGAATGTGTTACTTGCTTAAACAATGTTGGATGATGTAATTGATGGGTCATGAGTCATTGTGGAACAAAATAAAAATCGTGCGAATTGATTGATTGATTGATTAATTGCACATTTTATTACTGTCCGCCTTGTTTCCAACTGGTTAAGTTTAGGCACTCTTTCGAAGTCGCCCTCTTTCGAAGTTGGTTAAAGTTTGTCTTTAGAGCAGGGCGATAGACCACCAGCCCTGATTCCAAACTCTAACCTTAACCAACTTCGAAAGAGAGCGACTTCGAAAGAGTGCCTAAACTTAACCAGTTGGAAACAAGGCGGACAGTAATAAAATTAGCAATCAATCAATCAATCAATCAATCAATCAATTCAATAACCCACGCTCACTTAAAACAGTGCACCTCCCAGCTGCTTCTATAGAAAGTAGGTAAAAAAAAAAAAAACTCTTATAGGGCAAAGAACCCCCCCCCCCCCTATAGGGCAAGAAAAACTTTTTTTATTTGTTTGACCTACTTTCTATAGAAGCATCTAAGAATGAAGTTCTATAGAAAGTAGGTTCAAAACTAAAGAAAAGTTGGATGTATTAGTTTGTTGGATGTCTAGTTGAAAGACAGTTGGATGTCTTAGTTTGTTGGATGTGTGAGGTTTGGTCCGCTCCCCGCCACACGCTCCGTTCCTTTAAGGTACTATGTTGATTGATGCATTCCCCGCCACGCGCTCCGTTCCTTTAAGGTGCCGTGTTGGTTGGTGCATTCCCCGCCACACGCTTTTGGAGCAAGTATCAATCTCATCCCGCGGCTGTCGCGGTTTGTAATTAGCGCCCCTGAAGGCTTTATATACACAGACCTCCTTGCTATCGATGTTGGGTCATTCTGGAATACAACTGCATATACCTGCCATTCCCCGTCGCTGTTCCTGTCTTCTTTCTCTCCAGGACCTTTTTGTGGAGAACCGCTGTGGAGAACCTGGTTCCCCGTTTGGAGCTGCGCCTCGTTATCTGCCCGCTTTACGCGTTGCGCTCTGGTGAGTTTTTGGAAACAGTCCTTTTGGATTATCAGTTTTTTGTGTGTTTGGTGAAACACTGAAGAAATACCATTTTTGTTTTGTACTGGACTCAGCTAATTTGTGTGTTAGGATAACACTGAAGAATTCCGTTTCGCACTGGACTCAGCTAATTTGTGTGTTAGAATAACACTGAAGAATACCGTGTTGTTTTTCACTGGACTCAGCTAACTTGTGTGTGGTACACCGAAGATCAAGTCACTTGGGATTAATACTGGACTCAGTCACCTCTCTGCCTCTGTGTGTTCGTTGGGCTGTTTCTGATTTCTCTCTCTCTCCGTTTTTCCACCGTGAGTGAAAGCTGGGAGTATCTGCAGAGCCGTTACAACGTCACATGCCAATTCCTCACCACTATCTACTGGGAGTATCTGCAGAGCCGCTACATCGTCACATGCCAGATCCCCGTTTGTTTGATTACTGTACCTCATCCATCTTGTGACTCTGTAAATAAATACACCCTAGCTTTTGGCTAACTCTGAACTTCCTGTCTGTGCCGTTGCGTTTGAGGTCGGTTACAAAAAATAACATTACGACCCAACCATGACGACCTCAGCCGACACAGAGAGGGTCAGAACAGCGTTGGCGGTCCAGATTGAGTTAACCAACGACCACAGCCTACAGCTAAGTGCGGCTGCGGCTGCTGTACAGGAGCTCCGAGACCAGGTCCTGCCTATTCAGGAGTCCCTTGGCTCTCTGGCTAGCCAGCAGTCTAATATTCTCCACCAATTACAAGCGCTGAGTGAAACCGTTAACACCTTGCTTGTAACCCCACTTACTTCAGGAGCCTCGGTCGGAGCATCACCCGCAGCCCTGGGAGGCCCCGCGCCTCCCGATCCCGCACCTCGGGAGCCCCGTCTCTCCGAACCACGGTTGTTCGATGGTAACTTCGAGGATTGTGCCACATTCATCATGCAATGTGAGTTGGTTTTTCGTCATCAACCCAGCCGATTCACTTCAAGGGGAGCCCGAGTGGCTTACATGACTAACTTGCTCTCAGGCCGGGCAGCCCAGTGGGTCACTGCCTCCTGGGCAATGGGGGCTGATTTCTGTTTTTCCTACCCAGACTTCGTGGCTGAGCTCCGCAGGGTTTTCCACCACCCAGCCCGTGGCCAGGACCCTGGAGCCCGGTTGGGCACCTTCCGGCAGGGCAGTGGCGGGGTCACCGACTACGTGCTGGAGTTCAGATTGGCGGCTACGGAGAGCGGTTGGAACGATCAAGCGCTTCGTCTCACCTTCATGAGGGGGCTCAACGACGCTGTCAGGGACCAGCTCGCGACCCGTGAGGAACCTGAGTCCCTCGAGGACCTATTCAGCCTCGCCATTTGCATCGACGGACGCCTCCAGGAGAGAAGACGTGAGAGAACCCGACAGGGACCTCCAGAGGTTCTCCAGACCCCCTGTACTCGTGACATTACTGCGGTCCGCCCTGCTCCCAACACGACTGGTGGCCCCTTCCCCTCCCGTTCGGTGCCCGGGGAGGAACCCATGCAGCTGGGACGTTCACATCTTAGCCAAGCTGAACGGGAGGCGAGGTTCAGGTCCGGCCTTTGCCTCTACTGCGGTCGGGATGGACACCGTATCGCCAACTGCCCCACCCGGCCAAAAGACCAGGCTCGCCGGGACCCCGGGAGATCCTGGTGAGCCGGTTTTCTCGTTCCCAGAGCCGTGCACCACCTAGCCGTCTGATGAGCGTCACCCTGGCCTGGGCGGACCAACGGGCCACGGTGGAGGCACTCATTGACTCGGGGGCTGACGAGAGTTTCCTAGACTTCGAGTTTGCTACCCGGGCCAACATTCCACTTGAGGACCTCGTGAGGCCATTGGAGGTATTCGCATTGGACCAACACCGCCTGGCTGACATCACTCAACGCACCTGTCCTGTCCTGCTCACCATTGCTGGTAACCACGTTGAGAGACTCCAGTTTTTTATCACCAGATCCCCTCTTGTCCCAGTAGTCCTGGGCCGGCCCTGGCTCGCGCTGCACGAGCCCCACATCGCCTGGTCCTCCGGTACCATCAGGGGGTGGAGCTCCTCCTGTCATGCCCAGTGTCTTCAGGCGGCGTCCTGTCCCTCGCCCCGGAGATCCGTTTGTGAGCCGCCTCCGGACCTCTCGACCATACCCCCCGAGTACCACGACCTCAAGGAGGTTTTCAGTAAGTCCAGGGCTCAGGCCCTTCCGCCTCACCGGCCTTACGACTGTGCCATCGACCTCCGCTCAGGGGCTCCCCTTCCCGGCAGCCGCCTCTACAGTCTGACCGTCCCTGAGAAGGCAGCGATGGATCAATATATCTCTGAGTCCTTGGAAGCAGGACTCATTCGGCCTTCCTCCTCTCCTGTGGCGGCCGGTTTCTTCTTTGTTGGGAAGAAGGGCGGAGACCTTCGACCCTGCATCGACTATCGCCAGCTCAACGAGATCACCATTAAGAACAAGTACCCTCTTCCTCTCATGAACTCCACCTTCAAGCCTCTCACCCAGGCTACCGTCTTTACCAAGCTGGACCTCCGGAGTGCCTACCATCTAGTCCGTATCCGAGAGGGCAATGAGTGGAAGACCACCTTCAAGACTCCCAGGGGCCACTACGAGTACCTGGTAATGCCGTTCGGCCTCACCAACGCTCCGGCGGTATTCCAGGCGCTCATGAACGACGTCCTTCATGACATGCTGGAGGAGTTTGTGGTAGTATACCTCGACGACATCCTCATTTTCTCCAAGACCCTCGAGGAACACATCCAGTATGTCCGCCGTGTGCTGGAGAGCCTCCTCCACAATCGGCTCTTCGTCAAGGCAGAGAAGTGCCGATTCCACTCCGACTCCGTCGATTACCTGGGCTTCATCGTGGAGAGAGGCTTGACCCGAGCTGACCCTCGCAAGATCCGGGCCGTGGAGGAGTGGCCGGAACCCACCTCTCGGAAGGAGTTACAGAGCTTCCTCGGGTTTGCCAACTTCTACCGAAGATTCATCCGGAACTACAGTCAAGTGGCGGAACCGCTTACCAGGCTGACCTCTCCCGCCCTGCCGTTCGACTGGTCCCCAGCGGCGTGTGCTGCGTTCCGCTCCCTCAAGAAGAGGTTCACTTCCGCCCCGATCTTGCTCCATCCAGACCCCAAGAGACAGTTCATCGTAGAGGTGGACGCCTCGGATACTGGACTAGGAGCTATCTTATCCCAGCGGTCGGCAACAGACCAGAAGGTACATCCGTGCGCCTTCTACTCGCGTCGTTTCCTCCCTGCCGAGAGGAACTATGACATCGGCAATCGGGAGCTGCTGGCGGTTGTGGCTGCCTTGGAGGAGTGGCGTCATTGGCTAGAGGGGGCCGAGGAGCCATTTACCATTTGGACGGACCACAAGAACCTGACGTACATCCGTGCTTCCAAGCGCCTCAATGGCCGGCAGGCAAGATGGGCCAGCTCCCTCAGTCGGTTCGACTTCTCGCTGACGTTTCGCCCTGGTTCCCGCAACACGAAGGCCGACTCCCTGTCCCGGTTACACTCCAAGGGGGCTCCAACCACTGAGGACCCGACTCCCATCCTCCCAGAGGCCAGGGTGGTAGGAGTAGTCACCTTGGGCATCGAGCGGGTGGTAAGGCGTGCCCTACGCTTCCATCGCGCTCCAGGCAATGTACCGGTTCATCGTCTCTTCGTCCCCGACTCGGTCCGGTCCCGGGTCCTCCAGTGGGGCCATACCAGCCGGTTCGCCTGCCACCCGGGCGTTCATCGCACGTTCTCCTTCCTGGCTCGTCGATTCTGGTGGCCCACCATGAGGAACGACGTCAAGGAGTTCGTACTGGCCTGCGCAGTCTGCGCCCGCAGCAAGGCCTCCCACCAGGCACCCTCCGGGCTATTGCAGCCGCTTCCCATTCCGAGCCGTCCTTGGTCACATGTGGCGCTGGACTTCGTCACGGGTATTCCTTCTTCCCAGGGGAACACGTGCCTACTGACCGTGGTGGATCGGTTCAGCAAGGGGGTTCACCTTGTGGCCCTTCCCAAGCTTCCCTCGGCGGCCGAGACGGCGGACCTCCTGACACGCCACGTGTTTCGCCTCCATGGTTTTCCCCAGGACGTCGTCTTGGACCGGGGGCCCCAGTTCACTTCCCAGGTATGGCGGGCTTTTTGCAAGGGATTGGGGGCAACGGTCAGTCTTTCCTCTGGTTATCATCCCCAGACTAACGGACAAACGGAGAGGATGAACCAGAGTGTGGAGTCTGCTCTTCGGTGTGTGGCTGCCGAGAAACCCGCTTCTTGGAGCCGTTTCCTTCCCTGGGTCGAGTACTCCATCAACTCCATGGTCAGTTCCGCCACCGGCCTCTCACCCTTTGAGGTATCCCTGGGCTACCAACCCCCTCTTTTCCCTGCACA
>NC_140174.1:99007098-99014598 GCF_963971535.1 Notolepis coatsorum | reverse complement strand
ATAATAATAATAATAATAATAATAATAATAATAATAATAATAATAATAATAATAATAATAATAATAATAATAATAATAATAATAATAATAATAATAATAATAATAATAATAATAATAATAATAATAATAATAATAATAATAATAATAATAATAATAATAATAATAATAATAAACTTTATTTGTATAGCACCTTTCATACAGAAACTGCAGCTCAAAGTGCTTCACAACAGAAAAAAGACAGGCATAAAATGAGCACATAAAATCACAGTTCTGTATCGTAACGGCTCTCGCTCGGTACCCTCGCTTGTGCACGCGCACTGAATAAAATTCCACAATGTACCTTTATCCCAATATTCGTCTGACCACACCCCTCATCAGCTTACCTTCATAAGCAGGTGTGTGGCCACCTACTCGCCTCCTTCTTCGCTTTCACCACAAGGAAGTGCCTTCGGAGATCCCACTTGACGTGTTGCTAGTTGAAGAAAGTTGAGACGTGTTTACATTGTGCTTATTTTTTTCTTCTCTCATAACTATTCAAAAAGGAAAATCTAAGTCATAATGTCTACCTCGGAGAGTAGACCCACTCTTCACCAGCGGTTCTCCATTCCCGCCTCTGTCGTGCGCGCTGGTGCGGGGCTGCTACCACTTTCGTGGTTGCCAGCCCAGCCCAGGAGACAGCCGATGGATAGTTTGCCTCTCCGAGGAGCCGGTGCATCGGTGCCGCCGCCCCGGCGGTGGCCTGATCCCGACTCTGGTTCCGGGGAATCGTCCGTTCGTGAGCGGCCGGTTCCTTTGGTTCCGGCGGATTTGCAACGAAAACTTTTCGCGTCTGCCCGTTCACGTCTGCCCTCAACCGGTCGAAGCCTGCTGCATGTGAGGGATGCGGGTTCGGTGGAGGAAGGTCAGCAGGGGGAACTGCAGGCTTTGTTCCCCGAGCTCATGGCGGTAGCTGCCGCTGCAAACGGCGTGCCGCTGCCACAGCCATTGCCTGCTCCTGCCCCCGATGATCTCATAGGTCATCTCTGGCAGTGTCGCCCGGTGAGAGGGGTGGACGTTGTCTACCCATTTTTCCCCTCAATGGGGACCTATGTTCGTCGGGGCCAGGTGGTGTCTCACATCATGGGACTTACCCCCGCCTACGTACCAGTTACCAGGGGGTTGGTCAAAGGTATGAGAGAGGGCGTGCCATGGCTTGATAGGCCGATGGCCGCTCTCCTCTGTCCGGATGTGGTGTGGGAGCCGTTATGCAAGCCGGTTCTCCAAGGAAAATCGGCTAGGCGATTGGCATATTGGGGTGACCAGTCATTTATCGCTGGTACACAGTCGCTGGCTGCTGCTTCTAACATCGCGCAGCTGGTTAGATTTGTATCGGGGATAATGATGGGCGGCACGGATCTGACCGAGGTGCAACGCGATCAGATCACCCAGGCGGCAGGAGCTGTACTGCATCTTACCCAGGTGCAGGCCATAGCCTCTGGGAAAGTGCGCGCCCTGGCTACCCAGAACCAGCGCCACCTTTGGCTGGACCAGGCTCGAGTGCCAGAGAAGAAGAGAGCCCCTCTTCTGACGGCCAACCTCTCCGATGCTGGACTATTCGGGAAGGCCCTGCAGCTGATGACCTCAACGTGCAGAGAGATGGTTCTCCAACCCCATTTTCCGCCTCCCGTCCTTGCCAGTGGAGTCAGAAGGCTTCCACGACGTCGAGCTCCCTCCGCCGTGCCTACCACTGCCTCCGCCGCCACTGCTGGCCCGTCCAAGAAGGCCAGGAGGAGAGACGGTGTTTCTGCTGCCGCCGGCCCATCCACGACCGGAGGAGACGGTAGGGAACGACGAGACCAGCAGCCGATTAACTACCGTCCCTCCGGGGCTTCTCGGGGTGGCAAAACCCGAGCGGCTCGAGGCAGCAGACGCCGCTGAGTGATTTTTCCCCCCTGTGGTCCCCTCTATACCCTCCCCGGCCCTCATGATAATTTTGTGCCTAAATAAATAAAAAGTCCCCTTAAAGGGGGACTGTATTATTTGGCCAAACAAACTGTGTGTTTCTTCAACAATACATATGATGAGGTTGCGAAATGTGAATCTGCATTGTTACATAGAGGGATGAGGCACGCTCGTGTTGTGAGATTAAGCAAGGTCTGCAAGCATACACTCAGTCATAGAAAGGTTCTATCTTAGCCTGACACTCCACATGCAAGTAGAAGCTGGTTGTATGATCTGTTGCTTAAGCAAAGTAATGTTGATCCACAACACTGTTGTGTTAGTTGCAGTAATACTCATATACACACGTTCCACGGCCTAGCCGTTATACTCTCTGTCAGTGTTTTTTCTATGTACAACATAGAAAGCGGGTGTAGGATTCACACACACACGACTTGGTTTTGTTATAAATCCTGTTCACAGTCTGTGGGTAGCGGGCATTGTATTAGCTTACGCTATACATTAGTGTTCTACCAAAGGTCTCAAAATGCTACAGTTGTTATTGTGTGTAGGGAAAAAGGTTTTTTTGGGAGGGGGTGCCGAATAAACCCCTCCTTCCCACTTGATTGGTCAAGGGGATTTTTTCTCATTTCCTGTTGAGCCAGTCAGGGCCGAGCCGTTCAACGACTTGGCGGGGGAGGGGGGGGGGGGGGGGGAAGGGTTGTCCTGACATGGCTCCTATTACAAACAGGAGTCGTGTGTGGGGTTTCCCCCCGTCATAGCATATACGTTGCTATGACGACGGCTTCCGTGAGTTAGATCTTTACGTAAGGTCTGTGGTGTTAAAGTGTCGGGTTAGAGCGTAGGGCTTACGGGTCTGCTACGCTCGATTTTATGTGTAAACTTGAGTCAGTTGGTCACGTGACTCACAGTTGACATGTCTTTTTCATACTACGACTCATGTGGGAAGGCTTTCTGGGGAATTTCGGTCTAAAACCCTCTAAGTAAGGGGTGACTGGATGTAAAAATGTAAACAGTTTTTACTCCCGGCTGTGCAGCTTGGGTTTTATGTTGTTGATGCTTCTTTCTTTGTTATTAAAAAGAGTTGGGGTTAGGAAGCATCACACCCCTCTTGTCATTCCCCTGGGCGCCTTGGGGATTCAATGAAAGGTCTAAATAGCCTGTTTATTGATGTGGATATGCCCGACGCACACATAGTGCTAGCTCGGGGTGTTCTGTTGAACATCAAGCAACTGACTGCCGCGCCTTGGTTGCTTGGGGTTAAAACAGCGTTTTTATAAAGCAACTGGGATGGGGGTTTTTCCTCTTCCGACGACCTATGTTGGTTGTCGACGGATTCTCGTTCATATCGGGGGATGATGACGGAATGGATCTGAACATACGCAGAAGGGTCTCACGCCCTGGGGGTGGGCCACCAGGCGCGGTTCGCACCGAACGTCTGGGTGGCGCCTTCTTTTCATGTTTAAGATCAACACGCATATCTGCCCCTTCTCCTGGAGTTGGCATGTCGGCGTGGTTAGGGCACGGGACTGGTTCTGGTCACGCTGGTCCGGATCAGTTAAACCCGTTGTCCGCCGGGGATGCAGATCTGCTGTTCTGGTACCCTGAGGGACTTGGGCTTTTTCCAGGGGGAGAGATGCCAGGTCGGTCCGGGTGTCACAGGGTTAGGCGCTATGGAGACCCTTGTGGGTACATAGTACTCTGCACTGTCGTAATGGCTTACGGCCGTGCCAACCTGTACACGCCCGATCTCGTCAGATCTCGGCCGCTACGCAGGTTGGTCTTGGTTAGTACTTGGTTGGGAGACCTCCTGGGAATACCAAGTACGGGGTGCTTGGGGCTGGTTCTCCATTCTTTTCGCTCTTCTCTTACGCATGGCGAAGAGGGGCCTGCTGGGGTGGTCTTTGACCTCCTCGGGGGACCCTGCGCTCCCCGTATCGCCGGGCCCGGTCCGAAGTAATGTTTCGTCGACCCGTAGGCCTGGGATAACCCTGTTGGAAACTAAAACACTTGTACTGCGGTAGTGCCCGCAGGTACGTTTTGGAGTTTTTTCTTGAGGGGTTATGGGACCAACCACCTCATAGGGTAACGTCTGGGTGGTTGGTTCTCTGGTGTGTTGGTGCAGTGTCAAGGACTACAGCCCCCTCAGCATCGACGGGGCACCGGTTGAGAGAGTGAACAGTTTCAAGTACCTCGGAGCCCACATATCCGAGGACTTGACATGGACCACACACATTGACAGTGTTGTGAAGAAGGCACGACAACGCCTCTACTTCCT
Organism: Notolepis coatsorum; assembly: GCF_963971535.1. NCBI lineage: Eukaryota > Metazoa > Chordata > Actinopteri > Aulopiformes > Paralepididae > Notolepis > Notolepis coatsorum. Next base: position 99,010,382 of record NC_140174.1, on the reverse strand, counting down.
CAGGCGCCTAAGGAAGTTCCAAGTCAGTCAGAAGATCCTTAGGAACTTCTACTCATGTACAATAGAGAGCATCCTGACTGGCAACATCACCTCCTGGTTTGGGAATAGCACTGCACAAGACCGTAGCAGACTACAAAGAGTGACACGTTCAGCCGAACGCACAATTGGAGGGGGGCTTCCCACCCTCCAGAACATTTACAACAAGCGGTGCAGGGGGAAGGCGAAGAGAATCATCAAGGTCTCCAGCCACCCGAACAACTGCCTCTTTGAACTGCTGCGGTCAGGCAAGCGATACCGGAGTCTTAAGGCGAGCACAGAAAGACTCAGAAGAAGCTTCTATCCCCAGGCCATCAGGCTGCTCAACGAACAATAAACACTATGCAACAACCATCAATTGCACATAGCACACACACCCACACGCACACACTCACTTAAACAAACAACACACTGCAGCACCCACTCTCCACACTTTAGATCACACAAACACACTTTATATTTATTGATAAAGGATTTGCACTACAACTCGTACACCTACTGTAAATTGTACCTAAATTGTACCTCATCCCATTTCTGCTTTGCACTACATAGTATTGTATATTAGTACACTGCATAGTATATTGTTATATGGTAACTCAGTTACGTCTATTATGCATCGAACATTGTACATATGTCTATACTGAACACTGTGACCTCATTTTTTACTTCTAATTTACATGCTATACTATGTTATTTTATTTCATACTTATCTTGTCTTGCACAGTCTCTGGAGCGTAACAGTAAGAAGCATTTTGTATAAAAGTATTCTGTACTTCTGTATGACAACTATTAAAGAAACTTGAAACTTGAAACTTGTCAACTCCCGGGTTGCCCGGTTGAGTGTGCCCCTGCACGTTCATGACGTCTGCCGATCGTGTCAGCCTTCGCTGCCTCATTGAGGGAGGCTTTGTCATGGTGGTCAACAACGCCAGCATACGCCCCTTCCGCCGGGGCGGCTGTTTCAGCTGACCCCTCTGGCGCCTGTCTCGTCCGCAGTACTCCAGGCTCGGGTTACAGCCTGTTGCCTGGTTTTCCCCGGTGCGCTGCCTGCTTCCATGGTAAGCCTTTGGTTCTTACGGCCATGCTGGCTGCCTGTCCTGCAGGGTCAGTGTGCCAGGCGGTGTGCTATTGGGGGGACAGGGCCCGCTCTTGTGAGGGGCCTTTGTCCGAATACGCTGGCGATGTGGGGGGCGGGGTCACTAGGTGACCACCTGGTGGGGTCTTGATGCTGGCATCATGGACTTCTCCGGGTCCCTTTGGTGGGTCTGGGTCTTCCTTCGCGCTCCGCTGCTACGGCCTTGCCACGGGGTTGGGTTTGCTCTTGACCCCGTGATTTCTGGGGCGAGAGCCGTTACGATACAGAACGTTAGGTTATAACTATAACCAAGTTCTGTTAGTAATGGTGACGCTCGGCGTCCGACGCCGCTGCAGCCCTTGATCTCACCTTGTGGTGAAAGCTTGGGAAGGAGGCGAGTAGGTGGCCACACACCTGCTTATGAAGGTAAGCTGATGAGGGGTGTGGTCAGATGAATATTGGGATAAAGGTACATTGTGGAATTTTATTCAGTGCGCGTGCACAAGCGAGGTACAGTGCGTGAGTGACGCCGAGCGTCACCATTACTAACAGAACTTGGTTATAGTTATAACCTAACGTTTTTTACATTAGGATCTAACATCCCAACAGACCACCTTGTTTATGGTTTGATTCAGTTTTAAATAGACAATAATAAAAAGAGTAAGATAAAATAGACAGAGTAAAATAGTGCACTAGTGCAGTGCAATAAAATTGTAGAAGATTAGGAAATATTAGGGCTGTCAAAATTAATGCTTTAACTTTGGAGATTAATTAAAATTATTTAAAGCATTAAAATAAATTAATCTAGATTCATCTATGGAGTGAAAAATCTTCAATCTTAGCACCGTGGATATAAAAAGGAGGTCTAGCTGAGTCAATGTTGATGGTTTTGTTTTTGTATTTCACAGGAGAGAAACTGTATTCAAAGAAAGCTATTAAAATAGTCTTTGAATTTAAATATACTTTCTTTGTGTTGATTTTACATTAATTCCATGATTTTAAATAAGTAAATAAAGTAAATGTCTGTTACAAGCTTCGGTCTTAAGTAGAAAAATGCTATTTTTAATCTAGATTAATCTAGATTAATTACAGAAAATTGTGAGATTAATTAGTAAAAAAAATTAATCTATTGACAGCACTAAAAAATATATATATTTTAGAGTGCAATAAAATAGTTCTGGATTACTGTTCAACAGTTCAAAGTCGTCTTTACCTTCTCTGTTTGGTATCCACAGTTTAAAACTTGGCAGTCTTCCCTCCTGTTTTAGACCCACTTTGACCCTTTGAACCTCCCACCCAAATACTAGAGTTGTGATTCTTTATTCATTGATTACTGTTTATATTATGTTACACCATGCTTTATGTTTATGAGGACAGGATGATCAAATCATTTCTTAATCAAAGTTAAAATAATAAACACACAAATGTGTCCTTGAAACAAGTAAAATAATCTACCAGTGCAGTAAACAAATATGGCTTGGCAAGATTTCTTGATAAGTAAAAATATCTAAGGTTCTCTCGTCTGATTGGATAGGAAGTGGGAAGGGATACCAGGAAATATATTTTCTGTTTACTGCAGAGTGGAGGGACTGGGAGACCCATGCTACTGACCAGTGTTAATTTTGGCAGCTATTTTCATTTTAGTTTTAGTCTTAGTCATGTGTCAAGTGCTCCTTTTTCGTTTTCATCATATTTAGTCATCTTCGTTTATTTTTCGTTTAGTCAGTTTTAGTCAACTAAATGTCTGAGCATTTTAGTCTTAGTCAGTTTTTGTCTCAATTATAGAAATAGTCAACATGGAACATTTTCTGATTTAAATTGCGTATTTATTTTTTAACCTAGGGGAATCTGAGTCGGCGGCACAAGTGATACACAGGAAGTATATGTTGTAGACATGGTCCAATGTATTGTTGCTCCTACAGTATATGTTGGTGTAGACATGGTCCAATGTATTGTTGCTCCTACAGTATATGTTGGTGTAGACATGGTCCAATGTATTGTTGCTGCTACAGTATAAGTTGGTGTAGACATGGTCCAATGTATGCATCAAAGAGAGCATTACGGATGTGGTGACGTTGTTTCTGACCAGAGAGACGACGCTGAACTCTGTCTGTCTTCTGTTTGCTGTGTCTTTCCTTTCTCTTTGCCATGTCTGTCCTCTCTCTGCTGTGTC
>NC_140174.1:98901398-99004398 GCF_963971535.1 Notolepis coatsorum | reverse complement strand
AGAAAATGTTAAATTATGTGCATTGTGCCTTTTCTGTTGGTCAGCTGTGACAAGAACCCTCCCTTTTGAAACGAGCCGTTCAGAATTGCAGCTACAATCACTAATCAGTCACTATCAATGCGTGCAAAGATATCTTGATAAAACGTGTGTGTACAAGATAGCGGTAAATCTTCTCTTTGCTACCTAAAGTTGAACCTAAAATATGTTTCTGACAACATTTTAACAACAAGATTGTTACGCTATTGCTGGATCTTGAGTCATATTTAATCTGCAATGTCTAGTCTGAAAGTTGGATACAATTTCGTTTGATGGTACAGGTTCACGCACCACTGCAAGATGTACGATAATTATGGTACAGGCTCACGCACCACTGCTAGATGTACGATAATTATCGTATTTGTACGTACGATAAAAGCAGCTCGCTCATAGAGAACAGGACTGAAACCAATGGGCTTAGAGGCTAGTAGAGTGAGAACAGGACTGAAACAGAAGTATAGAGGCTGCTAGAATGAGAACAGGACTGAAACCAATGGGCTTAGAGGCTGCTAGAGTGAGAACAGGACTGAAACAGAGGTATAGAGGCTGCTAGAATGAGAACAGGACTGAAACAGAGAGGTATAGAGGCTGCTAGAGTGAGAACATGACTGAAACAGAGGTAGAGAGGCTTCTAGAATGAGAACAGGACTGAAACAGAGAGGTATAGAGGCTGCTAGAATGAGAACAGGACTGAAACAGAGAGGTATAGAGGCTGCTAGAATGAGAACAAGACTGAAACAGAGAGGTATAGAGGCTGCTAGAATGAGAACAGGACTGAAACAGAGAGGTATAGAGGCTGCTAGAATGAGAACAGGACTGAAACAGAGAGGTATAGAGGCTGCTAGAGTGAGAACAGGACTGAAACAGAGAGGTATAGAGGCTGCTAGAATGAGAACAGGACTGAAACAGAGGTATAGAGGCTGCTAGAATGAGAACAGGACTGAAACAGAGAGGTATAGAGGCTGCTAGAATGAAAACAGGACTGAAACAGAGAGGTATAGAGGCTGCTAGAGTGAGAACAGGACTGAAACAGAGAGGTATAGAGGCTGCTAGAATGAGAACAGGACTGAAACAGAGAGGTATAGAGGCTGCTAGAATGAGAACAGGACTGAAACAGAGAGGTAAAGAGGCTGCTAGAATGAGAACAGGACTGAAACAGAGGTATAGAGGCTGCTAGAATGAGAACAGGACTGAGACAGAGGGGTATAGAGGCTGCTAGAATGAGAACAGGACTGAAACAGAGAGGTATAGAGGCTGCTAGAATGAGAACAGGACTGAAACAGAGAGGTATAGAGGCTGCTAGAATGAGAACAGGACTGAAACAGAGAGGTACAGAGGCTGCTAGAATGAGAACAGGACTGAAACAGAGGGGTATAGAGGCTGCTAGAATGAGAACAGGACTGAAACAGAGGGGTATAGAGGCTGCTAGAATGAGAACAGGACTGAAACAGAGGTATAGAGGCTGCTAGAATGAGAACAGGACTGAAACAGAGGTATAGAGGCTGCTAGAATGAGAACATGACTGAAACAGAGAGGTATAGAGGCTGCTAGAATGAGAACAGGACTGAAACAGAGGTATAGAGGCTGCTAGAATGAGAACAGGGCTGAAACAGAGAGGTATAGAGGCTGCTAGAATGAGGGCAGGACTGAAACAGAGAGGTATAGAGGCTGCTAGAATGAGAACAGGACTGAAACAGAGAGGTATAGAGGCTGCTAGAATGAGAACAGGACTGAAACAGAGAGGTATAGAGGCTGCTAGAATGAGAACAGGACTGAAACAGAGGTATAGAGGCTGCTAGAATGAGAACAGGACTGAGACAGAGGGGTATAGAGGCTGCTAGACTGAGAACAGGACTGAAACAGAGGGGTATAGAGGCTGCTAGAATGAGAACAGGACTGAAACAGAGAGGTATAGAGGCTGCTAGAATGAGAACAGGACTGAAACAGAGGTATAGAGGCTGCTAGAATGAGAACAGGACTGAAACAGAGGTATAGAGGCTGCTAGAATGAGAACATGACTGAAACAGAGAGGTATAGAGGCTGCTAGAATGAGAACAGGACTGAAACAGAGGTATAGAGGCTGCTAGAATGAGAACAGGGCTGAAACAGAGAGGTATAGAGGCTGCTAGAATGAGGACAGGACTGAAACAGAGAGGTATAGAGGCTGCTAGAATGAGAACAGGACTGAAACAGAGAGGTATAGAGGCTGCTAGAATGAGAACAGGGCTGAAACAGAGAGGTATAGAGGCTGCTAGAATGAGAACAGGACTGAAACAGAGGTATAGAGGCTGCTAGAATGAGAACAGGTCTGAAACAGAGAGGTATAGAGGCTGCTAGAATGAGAACAGGACTGAAACAGAGGTATAGAGGCTGCTAGAGTGAGAACAGGACTGAAACAGAGAGGTATAGAGCCAGCTAGAATGAGAACAGGACTGAAACAGAGAGGTATAGAGGCTGCTAGAATGAGAACAGGACTGAAACAGAGGTATAGAGGCTGCTAGAATGAGAACAGGACTAAAACAGAGAGGTATAGAGGCTGCTAGAGTGAGAACAGGACTGAAACAGAGGTATAGAGGCTGCTAGAATGAGAACAGGACTGAAACAGAGGTATATAGGCTGCTAGAGTGAGAACAGGACTGAAACAGAGAGGTATAGAGGCTGCTAGAATGAGAACAGGACTGAAACAGAGAGGTATAGAGGCTGCTAGAATGAGAACAGGACTGAAACAGAGAGGTATAGAGGCTGCTAGAGTGAGAACAGGACTGAAACAGAGAGGTATAGAGGCTGCTAGAATGAGAACAGGACTGAAACAGAGGTATAGAGGCTGCTAGAATGAGAACAGGACTGAAACAGAGAGGTATAGAGGCTGCTAGAATGAGAACAGGACTGAAACAGAGAGGTATAGAGGCTGCTAGAGTGAGAACAGGACTGAAACAGAGAGGTATAGAGGCTGCTAGAATGAGCACAGGACTGAAACAGAGAGGTATAGAGGCTGCTAGAATGAGAACAGGACTGAAACAGAGAGGTATAGAGGCTGCTAGAATGAGAACAGGACTGAAACAGAGGTATAGAGGCTGCTAGAATGAGAACAGGACTGAAACAGAGAGGTAAAGAGGCTGCTAGAATGAGAACAGGACTGAAACAGAGGTATAGAGGCTGCTAGAATGAGAACAGGACTGAGACAGAGGGGTATAGAGGCTGCTAGAATGAGAACAGGACTGAAACAGAGAGGTATAGAGGCTGCTAGAATGAGAACAGGACTGAAACAGAGAGGTATAGAGGCTGCTAGAATGAGAACAGGACTGAAACAGAGAGGTACAGAGGCTGCTAGAATGAGAACAGGACTGAAACAGAGGGGTATAGAGGCTGCTAGAATGAGAACAGGACTGAAACAGAGAGGTATAGAGGCTGCTAGAATGAGAACAGGACTGAAACAGAGGTATAGAGGCTGCTAGAATGAGAACAGGACTGAAACAGAGGTATAGAGGCTGCTAGAATGAGAACATGACTGAAACAGAAGGGTATAGAGGCTGCTAGAATGAGAACAGGACTGAAACAGAGGTATAGAGGCTGCTAGAATGAGAACAGGGCTGAAACAGAGAGGTATAGAGGCTGCTAGAATGAGGGCAGGACTGAAACAGAGAGGTATAGAGGCTGCTAGAATGAGAACAGGACTGAAACAGAGAGGTATAGAGGCTGCTAGAATGAGAACAGGACTGAAACAGAGAGGTATAGAGGCTGCTAGAATGAGAACAGGACTGAAACAGAGGTATAGAGGCTGCTAGAATGAGAACAGGACTGAGACAGAGGGGTATAGAGGCTGCTAGACTGAGAACAGGACTGAAACAGAGGGGTATAGAGGCTGCTAGAATGAGAACAGGACTGAAACAGAGAGGTATAGAGGCTGCTAGAATGAGAACAGGACTGAAACAGAGGTATAGAGGCTGCTAGAATGAGAACAGGACTGAAACAGAGGTATAGAGGCTGCTAGAATGAGAACATGACTGAAACTGAGAGGTATAGAGGCTGCTAGAATGAGAACAGGACTGAAACAGAGGTATAGAGGCTGCTAGAATGAGAACAGGGCTGAAACAGAGAGGTATAGAGGCTGCTAGAATGAGGACAGGACTGAAACAGAGAGGTATAGAGGCTGCTAGAATGAGAACAGGACTGAAACAGAGAGGTATAGAGGCTGCTAGAGTGAGAACAGGACTGAAACAGAGAGGTATAGAGGCTGCTAGAATGAGAACAGGACTGAAACAGAGGTATAGAGGCTGCTAGAATGAGAACAGGACTGAAACAGAGAGGTATAGAGGCTGCTAGAATGAGAACAGGACTGAAACAGAGAGGTATAGAGGCTGCTAGAGTGAGAACAGGACTGAAACAGAGAGGTATAGAGGCTGCTAGAATGAGCACAGGACTGAAACAGAGAGGTATAGAGGCTGCTAGAATGAGAACAGGACTGAAACAGAGAGGTATAGAGGCTGCTAGAATGAGAACAGGACTGAAACAGAGGTATAGAGGCTGCTAGAATGAGAACAGGACTGAAACAGAGAGGTAAAGAGGCTGCTAGAATGAGAACAGGACTGAAACAGAGGTATAGAGGCTGCTAGAATGAGAACAGGACTGAGACAGAGGGGTATAGAGGCTGCTAGAATGAGAACAGGACTGAAACAGAGAGGTATAGAGGCTGCTAGAATGAGAACAGGACTGAAACAGAGAGGTATAGAGGCTGCTAGAATGAGAACAGGACTGAAACAGAGAGGTACAGAGGCTGCTAGAATGAGAACAGGACTGAAACAGAGGGGTATAGAGGCTGCTAGAATGAGAACAGGACTGAAACAGAGAGGTATAGAGGCTGCTAGAATGAGAACAGGACTGAAACAGAGGTATAGAGGCTGCTAGAATGAGAACAGGACTGAAACAGAGGTATAGAGGCTGCTAGAATGAGAACATGACTGAAACAGAAGGGTATAGAGGCTGCTAGAATGAGAACAGGACTGAAACAGAGGTATAGAGGCTGCTAGAATGAGAACAGGGCTGAAACAGAGAGGTATAGAGGCTGCTAGAATGAGGGCAGGACTGAAACAGAGAGGTATAGAGGCTGCTAGAATGAGAACAGGACTGAAACAGAGAGGTATAGAGGCTGCTAGAATGAGAACAGGACTGAAACAGAGAGGTATAGAGGCTGCTAGAATGAGAACAGGACTGAAACAGAGGTATAGAGGCTGCTAGAATGAGAACAGGACTGAGACAGAGGGGTATAGAGGCTGCTAGACTGAGAACAGGACTGAAACAGAGGGGTATAGAGGCTGCTAGAATGAGAACAGGACTGAAACAGAGAGGTATAGAGGCTGCTAGAATGAGAACAGGACTGAAACAGAGGTATAGAGGCTGCTAGAATGAGAACAGGACTGAAACAGAGGTATAGAGGCTGCTAGAATGAGAACATGACTGAAACTGAGAGGTATAGAGGCTGCTAGAATGAGAACAGGACTGAAACAGAGGTATAGAGGCTGCTAGAATGAGAACAGGGCTAAAACAGAGAGGTATAGAGGCTGCTAGAATGAGGACAGGACTGAAACAGAGAGGTATAGAGGCTGCTAGAATGAGAACAGGACTGAAACAGAGAGGTATAGAGGCTGCTAGAATGAGAACAGGACTGAAACAGAGAGGTATAGAGGCTGCTAGAATGAGAACAGGGCTGAAACAGAGAGGTATAGAGGCTGCTAGAATGAGAACAGGACTGAAACAGAGGTATAGAGGCTGCTAGAATGAGAACAGGACTGAAACAGAGAGGTATAGAGGCTGCTAGAATGAGAACAGGACTGAAACAGAGGTATAGAGGCTGCTAGAGTGAGAACAGGACTGAAACAGAGAGGTATAGAGCCTGCTAGAATGAGAACAGGACTGAAACAGAGAGGTATAGAGGCTGCTAGAATGAGAACAGGACTGAAACAGAGAGGTATAGAGGCTGCTAGAATGAGAACAGGACTGAAACAGAGAGGTATAGAGGCTGCTAGAGTGAGAACAGGACTGAAACAGAGAGGTATAGAGGCTGCTAGGATGAGAACAGGACTGAAACAGAGAGGTATAGAGGCTGCTAGAATGAGAACAGGACTGAAACAGAGGTATAGAGGCTGCTAGAATGAGAACATGACTGAAACAGAGAGGTATAGAGGCTGCTAGAATGAGAACAGGACTGAAACAGAGAGGTATAGAGGCTGCTAGAATGAGAACAGGACTGAAACAGAGGTATAGAGGCTGCTAGAATGAGAACAGGACTGAAACAGAGAGGTAAAGAGGCTGCTAGAATGAGAACAGGACTGAAACAGAGGTATAGAGGCTGCTAGAATGAGAACAGGACTGAGACAGAGGGGTATAGAGGCTGCTAGAATGAGAACAGGACTGAAACAGAGAGGTATAGAGGCTGCTAGAATGAGAACAGGACTGAAACAGAGAGGTATAGAGGCTGCTAGAATGAGAACAGGACTGAAACAGAGAGGTACAGAGGCTGCTAGAATGAGAACAGGACTGAAACAGAGGGGTATAGAGGCTGCTAGAATGAGAACAGGACTGAAACAGAGAGGTATAGAGGCTGCTAGAATGAGAACAGGACTGAAACAGAGGTATAGAGGCTGCTAGAATGAGAACAGGACTGAAACAGAGGTATAGAGGCTGCTAGATTGAGAACATGACTGAAACAGAAGGGTATAGAGGCTGCTAGAATGAGAACAGGACTGAAACAGAGGTATAGAGGCTGCTAGAATGAGAACAGGGCTGAAACAGAGAGGTATAGAGGCTGCTAGAATGAGGGCAGGACTGAAACAGAGAGGTATAGAGGCTGCTAGAATGAGAACAGGACTGAAACAGAGAGGTATAGAGGCTGCTAGAATGAGAACAGGACTGAAACAGAGAGGTATAGAGGCTGCTAGAATGAGAACAGGACTGAAACAGAGGTATAGAGGCTGCTAGAATGAGAACAGGACTGAGACAGAGGGGTATAGAGGCTGCTAGACTGAGAACAGGACTGAAACAGAGGGGTATAGAGGCTGCTAGAATGAGAACAGGACTGAAACAGAGAGGTATAGAGGCTGCTAGAATGAGAACAGGACTGAAACAGAGGTATAGAGGCTGCTAGAATGAGAACAGGACTGAAACAGAGGTATAGAGGCTGCTAGAATGAGAACATGACTGAAACAGAGAGGTATAGAGGCTGCTAGAATGAGAACAGGACTGAAACAGAGGTATAGAGGCTGCTAGAATGAGAACAGGGCTGAAACAGAGAGGTATAGAGGCTGCTAGAATGAGGACAGGACTGAAACAGAGAGGTATAGAGGCTGCTAGAATGAGAACAGGGCTGAAACAGAGAGGTATAGAGGCTGCTAGAATGAGAACAGGACTGAAACAGAGGTATAGAGGCTGCTAGAATGAGAACAGGACTGAAACAGAGAGGTATAGAGGCTGCTAGAATGAGAACAGGACTGAAACAGAGGTATAGAGGCTGCTAGAGTGAGAACAGGACTGAAACAGAGAGGTATAGAGCCTGCTAGAATGAGAACAGGACTGAAACAGAGAGGTATAGAGGCTGCTAGAATGAGAACAGGACTGAAACAGAGAGGTATAGAGGCTGCTAGAATGAGAACAGGACTGAAACAGAGAGGTATAGAGGCTGCTAGAGTGAGAACAGGACTGAAACAGAGAGGTATAGAGGCTGCTAGGATGAGAACAGGACTGAAACAGAGAGGTATAGAGGCTGCTAGAATGAGAACAGGACTGAAACAGAGGTATAGAGGCTGCTAGAATGAGAACATGACTGAAACAGAGAGGTATAGAGGCTGCTAGAATGAGAACAGGACTGAAACAGAGGTATAGAGGCTGCTAGAATGAGAACATGACTGAAACAGAGAGGTATAGAGGCTGCTAGAATGAGAACAGGACTGAAACAGAGGTATAGAGGCTGCTAGAATGAGAACAGGACTGAAACAGAGTCAAGTCAAGTCAAGTCAGTTTTATTTGTATAGCACATTTCCAGGCAGCGGCAGCTGACACCAAAGTGCTTCACAAGCAGGTTGATAAAAACAAATTAGTGTGAGGCAAGGTATAAGATAAAAAAAAAAAAAAAAAAAAACATAGCAAAGCAATGAAAGCAGCAAAACAAACAATATGGTGCAAGATATAGGATTAAAAACATAATAAAGCAATGAAAGTAATACAAACTGGTAGGACACAGTAAAACAAAGAGGATAGAAGGGCCAGGGGTCTAGTGGTGGTTAAGTAGGGGGGAAGGCCAAGGAGAACAGGTAGGTTTTCAAGAGTGATTTAAAAGCCTGTACGGTCTGGGCAGTCCGTACGCTGAGGGGGAGGCTGTTCCACAGTCTAGGCGCTGCGGTGGAGAAAGCTCTGTCTCCCCTAGTTTTGAGCCTGGTTCTGGGTACCACCAATAGCATCTGGTCAGCTGATCTGAGGGATCGTGGGGGGTGTGGCGGTGCAGGAGCTCGGACAGATAGGAGGGAGCCGTGCCATTTAATGATTTAAAAACATTTAGTGCTAATTTAAAATCGATCCTGAAGCTAATAGGCAGCCAGTGGAGCGAGGCCAAAACTGGGCTGATGTGTTCGTATTTTCTTGTTTTGGTGAGGAGGCGCGCGGCTGCGTTCTGCACCAGTTGTAGGCGGCGGAGGAGGGACTTGTCGATGCCCGTGTACAGAGCATTGCAATAGTCGAGGCGGGTGGTGACAAAGGCATGTATCACCGTCTCTAGGTTACTTTGGGAGAGGTATGCCTTTGTCTTCGCCAGGAGTCTAAGGTGATAAAAGCTGTTTTTCACTACGGCGCTGACCTGTCTATCGAATTTAAAATTACTGTCGAAGACGACCCAGAGGTTCCTGACAGAGGTGGAGAGGTTTGGGCCCAGGGGACCAAGTGCGTCAATGAGGGGGGGCGGGGGGGCACTATTAAAAACAATGACCTCGGTTTTCCCTTCGTTCAATGTCAGGGAGTTTTCGGACATCCAGCACTTGATTTCTGCCAGGCAGTCAAGCAGTGGTTCTATTGACGTCTTCCCTTGGGTGGGCTTTAAGGGGAGGTAAACCTGCACGTCATCGGCGAAGCAGTGGAATGAGATCTTGTGTTTTGCCAAGATCTGGCCTAGGGGGAGTATGTATAGGAGGAAGAGAGTGGGACCCAATATCGAGCCTTGGGGCCCCCCGCAGGTGAGGGGGGCCACAGAGGAAGTGAGATCACCGAGTTGGACAGAGAAGGTCCTATTACTCAGGTAGGACCGGAACCAGTCTAAGACGGGGCCCCTAAGGCCTACGTAATGCTCGAGGCGAGCTATAAGGATGTGGTGGTCTACCGTGTCAAAGGCGGCTGAGAGGTCAAGGAGTAATAGTAGGGATGAGTTTCCTGCATCAGCAGCTGTAATCAGGTTATTTAAGACACGGAGGAGAGCCGTTTCAGTGCTGTGTCGTGGTTTAAAGCCAGATTGGAATTTGTCATGGATGTTGTTGTGTTCAAGGAATGATTGTAACTGTATGTAGAGGTATAGAGGCTGCTATAATGAGAACAGGACTGAAACAGAGAGGTATAGAGGCTGCTAGAATGAGAACAGGACTGAAACAGAGAGGTATAGAGGCTGCTAGAATGAGAACAGGACTGAAACAGAGGTATAGAGGCTGCTAGAATGAGAACATGACTGAAACAGAGGTATAGAGGCTGCTAGAATGAGAACAGGGCTGAAACAGAGAGGTATAGAGGCTGCTAGAATGAGAACAGGACTGAAACAGAGAGGTATAGAGGCTGCTAGAATGAGAACAGGACTGAAACAGAGGTATAGAGGCTGCTAGAATGAAAACAGGACTGAAACAAAGGTATAGAGGCTGCTAGAATGAGAACAGGACTGAAACAGAGAGGTATAGAGGCTGCTAGAATGAGAACAGGACTGAAACAGAGAGGTATAGAGGCTGCTAGAATGAGAACAGGACTGAATCAGAGAGGTATAGAGGCTGCTAGAATGAGAACAGGACTGAAACAGAGGTATAGAGGCTGCTAGAGTGAGAACAGGACTGGAACAGAGAGGTATAGAGGCTGCTAGAATGAGAACAGGACTGAAACAGAGAGGTATAGAGGCTGCTAGAATGAGAACAGGACTGAAACAGAGAGGTATAGAGGCTGCTAGAATGAGAACAGGACTGAAACAGAGAGGTATAGAGGCTGCTAGAATGAGAACAGGACTGAAACAGAGGTATAGAGGCTGCTAGAATGAGAACAGGACTGAGACAGAGGGGTATAGAGGCTGCTAGAATGAGAACAGGACTGAAACAGAGAGGTATAGAGGCTGCTAGAATGAGAACAGGACTGAAACAGAGAGGTATAGAGGCTGCTAGAATGAGAACAGGACTGAAACAGAGAGGTATAGAGGCTGCTAGAATGAGAACAGGACTGAAACAGAGGTATAGAGGCTGCTAGAATGAGAACAGGACTGAGACAGAGGGGTATAGAGGCTGCTAGACTGAGAACAGGACTGAAACAGAGGGGTATAGAGGCTGCTAGAATGAGAACAGGACTGAAACAGAGAGGTATAGAGGCTGCTAGAATGAGAACAGGACTGAAACAGAGGTATAGAGGCTGCTAGAATGAGAACAGGACTGAAACAGAGGTATAGAGGCTGCTAGAATGAGAACATGACTGAAACAGAGAGGTATAGAGGCTGCTAGAATGAGAACAGGACTGAAACAGAGGTATAGAGGCTGCTAGAATGAGAACAGGGCTGAAACAGAGAGGTATAGAGGCTGCTAGAATGAGGACAGGACTGAAACAGATAGGTATAGAGGCTGCTAGAATGAGAACAGGACTGAAACAGAGAGGTATAGAGGCTGCTAGAATGAGAACAGGACTGAAACAGAGAGGTATAGAGGCTGCTAGAATGAGAACATGACTGAAACAGAGAGGTATAGAGGCTGCTAGAATGAGAACAGGACTGAAACAGAGGTATAGAGGCTGCTAGAATGAGAACAGGACTGAAACAGAGAGGTATAGAGGCTGCTAGAATGAGAACAGGACTGAAACAGAGAGGTATAGAGGCTGCTAGAGTGAGAACAGGACTGAAACAGATAGGTATAGAGCCTGCTAGAATGAGAACAGGACTGAAACAGAGAGGTATAGAGGCTGCTAGAATGAGAACAGGACTGAAACAGAGACGTATAGAGGCTGCTAGAATGAGAACAGGACTGAAACAGAGAGGTATAGAGGCTGCTAGAGTGAGAACAGGACTGAAACAGAGAGGTAGAGAGGCTGCTAGAATCAGAACAGGACTGACACAGAGAGGTATAGAGGCTGCTAGAATGAGAACAGGACTGAAACAGAGGTATAGAGGCTGCTAGAATGAGAACAGGACTGAAACAGAGAGGTATAGAGGCTGCTAGAATGAGAACAGGACTGAAACAGAGAGGTATAGAGGCTGCTAGAATGAGAACAGGACTGAAACAGAGAGGTATAGAGGCTGCTAGAATGAGAACAGGACTGAAACAGAGAGGTATAGAGGCTGCTAGAATGAGAACAGGACTGAAACAGAGGTATAGAGGCTGCTAGAATGAGAACAGGACTGAAACAGAGAGGTATAGAGGCTGCTAGAATGAGAACAGGACTGAAACAGAGAGGTATAGAGGCTGCTAGAATGAGAACAGGACTGAAACAGAGAGGTATAGAGGCTGCTAGAATGAGAACAGGACTGAAACAGAGAGGTATAGAGGCTGCTAGAATGAGAACAGGACTGAAACAGAGGTATAGAGGCTGCTAGAATGAGAACAGGACTGAAACAGAGGTATGGAGGCTGCTAGAATGAGAACAGGACTGAAACAGAGAGGTATAGAGGCTGCTAGAATGAGAACAGGACTGAAACAGAGAGGTATAGAGGCTGCTAGAATGAGAACAGGACTGAAACAGAGAGGTATAGAGGCTGCTAGAGTGAGAACAGTTCTGAAACAGAGAGGTATAGAGGCTGCTAGGATGAGAACATGACTGAAACAGAGAGGTATAGAGGCTGCTAGAATGAGAACAGGACTGAAACAGAGAGGTATAGAGGCTGCTAGAATGAGAACAGGACTGAAACAGAGGTATAGAGGCTGCTAGAATGAGAACAGGACTGAAACAGAGGTATAGAGGCTGCTAGAATGAGAACAGGACTGAAACAGAGAGGTATAGAGGCTGCTAGAATGAGAACAGGACTGAAACAGAGAGGTATAGAGGCTGCTAGAATGAGAACAGGACTGAAACAGAGGTATAGAGGCTGCTAGAATGAGAACATGACTGAAACAGAGGTATAGAGGCTGCTAGAATGAGAACAGGGCTGAAACAGAGAGGTATAGAGGCTGCTAGAATGAGAACAGGACTGAAACAGAGGTATAGAGGCTGCTAGAATGAGAACAGGACTGAAACAGAGAGGTATAGAGGCTGCTAGAATGAGAACAGGACTGAAACAGAGGTATAGAGGCTGCTAGAATGAGAACAGGACTGAAACAGAGGTATAGAGGCTGCTAGAATGAGAACAGGACTGAAACAGAGAGGTATAGAGGCTGCTAGAATGAGAACAGGACTGAAACAGAGAGGTATAGAGGCTGCTAGAATGAGAACAGGACTGAAACAGAGGTATAGAGGCTGCTAGAATGAGAACATGACTGAAACAGAGGTATAGAGGCTGCTAGAATGAGAACAGGGCTGAAACAGAGAGGTATAGAGGCTGCTAGAATGAGAACAGGACTGAAACAGAGGTATAGAGGCTGCTAGAATGAGAACAGGACTGAAACAGAGAGGTATAGAGGCTGCTAGAATGAGAACAGGACTGAAACAGAGGTATAGAGGCTGCTAGAATGAGAACAGGACTGAAACAGAGGTATAGAGGCTGCTAGAATGAGAACAGGACTGAAACAGAGAGGTATAGAGGCTGCTAGAATGAGAACAGGACTGAAACAGAGAGGTATAGAGGCTGCTAGAATGAGAACAGGACTGAAACAGAGAGGTATAGAGGCTGCTAGAGTGAGAACAGTTCTGAAACAGAGAGGTATAGAGGCTGCTAGGATGAGAACATGACTGAAACAGAGAGGTATAGAGGCTGCTAGAATGAGAACAGGACTGAAACAGAGAGGTATAGAGGCTGCTAGAATGAGAACAGGACTGAAACAGAGGTATAGAGGCTGCTAGAATGAGAACAGGACTGATACAGAGGTACAGTATAGAGGCTGCTTGAATGAGAACAGGACTGAAACAGAGGTATAGAGGCTGCTAGAATGAGAACAGGACTGAAACAGAGGTATAGAGGCTGCTAGAATGAGAACAGTACTGAAACAGAGAGGTATAGAGGCTGCTAGAATGAGAACAGGACTGAAACAGAGAGGTATAGAGGCTGCTAGAATGAGATCAGGACTGAAACAAAGCGGTATAGAGGCTGCTAGAATGAGAACAGGACTGAAACAGAGAGGTATAGAGGCTGTTAGAATGAGAACAGGGCTGGAACAGAGGTATAGAGGCTGCTAGAATGAGAACATGACTGAAACAGAGAGGTATAGAGGCTGCTAGAATGAGAACAGGACTGAAACAGAGAGGTATAGAGGCTGCTAGAATGAGGACATAACTGAAACAGAGGTATAGAGGCTGCTAGAATGAGAACAGGACTGAAACAGAGAGGTATAGAGGCTGCTAGAATGAGAACAGGACTGAAACAGAGAGGTATAGAGGCTGCTAGAATGAGAACAGGACTGAAACAGAGGTATAGAGGCTGCTAGAATGAGAACAGGACTGAAACAGAGGTATAGAGGCTGCTAGAATGAGAACAGGACTGAAACAGAGAGGTATAGAGGCTGCTAGAATGAGAACAGGACTGAAACAGAGAGGTATAGAGGCTGCTAGAATGAGAACAGGACTGAAACAGAGAGGTATAGAGGCTGCTAGAGTGAGAACAGTTCTGAAACAGAGAGGTATAGAGGCTGCTAGGATGAGAACATGACTGAAACAGAGAGGTATAGAGGCTGCTAGAATGAGAACAGGACTGAAACAGAGAGGTATAGAGGCTGCTAGAATGAGAACAGGACTGAAACAGAGGTATAGAGGCTGCTAGAATGAGAACAGGACTGATACAGAGGTACAGTATAGAGGCTGCTTGAATGAGAACAGGACTGAAACAGAGGTATAGAGGCTGCTAGAATGAGAACAGGACTGAAACAGAGGTATAGAGGCTGCTAGAATGAGAACAGTACTGAAACAGAGAGGTATAGAGGCTGCTAGAATGAGAACAGGACTGAAACAGAGAGGTATAGAGGCTGCTAGAATGAGATCAGGACTGAAACAAAGCGGTATAGAGGCTGCTAGAATGAGAACAGGACTGAAACAGAGAGGTATAGAGGCTGTTAGAATGAGAACAGGGCTGGAACAGAGGTATAGAGGCTGCTAGAATGAGAACATGACTGAAACAGAGAGGTATAGAGGCTGCTAGAATGAGAACAGGACTGAAACAGAGAGGTATAGAGGCTGCTAGAATGAGGACATAACTGAAACAGAGGTATAGAGGCTGCTAGAATGAGAACAGGACTGAAACAGAGAGGTATAGAGGCTGCTAGAATGAGAACAGGACTGAAACAGAGAGGTATAGAGGCTGCTAGAATGAGAACAGGACTGAAACAGAGAGGTATAGAGGCTGCTAGAATGAGAACAGGACTGAAACAGAGAGGTATAGAGGCTGCTAGAATGAGAACAGGACTGAAACAGAGGTATAGAGGCTGCTAGAATGAGAACAGGACTGAAACAGAGAGGTATAGAGGCTGCTAGAATGAGAACAGGACTGAAACATAGAGGTATAGAGGCTGCTAGAATGAGAACAGGACTGAAACAGAGAGGTATAGAGGCTGCTAGAATGAGAACAGGACTGAAACAGAGAGGTATAGAGGCTGCTAGAATGAGAACAGGACTGAAACAGAGAGGTATAGAGGATGCTAGAATGAGAACAGGACTGAAACAGAGAGGTATAGAGGCTGCTAGAGTGAGAACAGGACTGAAACAGAGAGGTATAGAGGCTGCTAGAATGAGAACAGGACTGAAACAGAGAGGTATAGAGGCTGCTAGAATGAGAACAGGACTGAAACAGAGGTATAGAGGCTGCTAGAATGAAAACAGGACTGAAACAAAGGTATAGAGGCTGCTAGAATGAGAACAGGACTGAAACAGAGAGGTATAGAGGCTGCTAGAATGAGAACAGGACTGAAACAGAGAGGTATAGAGGCTGCTAGAATGAGAACAGGACTGAATCAGAGAGGTATAGAGGCTGCTAGAATGAGAACAGGACTGAAACAGAGGTATAGAGGCTGCTAGAGTGAGAACAGGACTGGAACAGAGAGGTATAGAGGCTGCTAGAATGAGAACAGGACTGAAACAGAGAGGTATAGAGGCTGCTAGAATGAGAACAGGACTGAAACAGAGAGGTATAGAGGCTGCTAGAATGAGAACAGGACTGAAACAGAGGTATAGAGGCTGCTAGAATGAGAACAGGACTGAGACAGAGGGGTATAGAGGCTGCTAGAATGAGAACAGGACTGAAACAGAGAGGTATAGAGGCTGCTAGAATGAGAACAGGACTGAAACAGAGAGGTATAGAGGCTGCTAGAATGAGAACAGGACTGAAACAGAGAGGTATAGAGGCTGCTAGAATGAGAACAGGACTGAAACAGAGGTATAGAGGCTGCTAGAATGAGAACAGGACTGAGACAGAGGGGTATAGAGGCTGCTAGACTGAGAACAGGACTGAAACAGAGGGGTATAGAGGCTGCTAGAATGAGAACAGGACTGAAACAGAGAGGTATAGAGGCTGCTAGAATGAGAACAGGACTGAAACAGAGGTATAGAGGCTGCTAGAATGAGAACAGGACTGAAACAGAGGTATAGAGGCTGCTAGAATGAGAACATGACTGAAACAGAGAGGTATAGAGGCTGCTAGAATGAGAACAGGACTGAAACAGAGGTATAGAGGCTGCTAGAATGAGAACAGGGCTGAAACAGAGAGGTATAGAGGCTGCTAGAATGAGGACAGGACTGAAACAGAGAGGTATAGAGGCTGCTAGAATGAGAACAGGACTGAAACAGAGAGGTATAGAGGCTGCTAGAATGAGAACAGGACTGAAACAGAGAGGTATAGAGGCTGCTAGAATGAGAACATGACTGAAACAGAGAGGTATAGAGGCTGCTAGAATGAGAACAGGACTGAAACAGAGGTATAGAGGCTGCTAGAATGAGAACAGGACTGAAACAGAGAGGTATAGAGGCTGCTAGAATGAGAACAGGACTGAAACAGAGAGGTATAGAGGCTGCTAGAGTGAGAACAGGACTGAAACAGAGAGGTATAGAGCCTGCTAGAATGAGAACAGGACTGAAACAGAGAGGTATAGAGGCTGCTAGAATGAGAACAGGACTGAAACAGAGACGTATAGAGGCTGCTAGAATGAGAACAGGACTGAAACAGAGAGGTATAGAGGCTGCTAGAGTGAGAACAGGACTGAAACAGAGAGGTAGAGAGGCTGCTAGAATCAGAACAGGACTGACACAGAGAGGTATAGAGGCTGCTAGAATGAGAACAGGACTGAAACAGAGGTATAGAGGCTGCTAGAATGAGAACAGGACTGAAACAGAGAGGTATAGAGGCTGCTAGAATGAGAACAGGACTGAAACAGAGAGGTATAGAGGCTGCTAGAATGAGAACAGGACTGAAACAGAGAGGTATAGAGGCTGCTAGAATGAGAACAGGACTGAAACAGAGAGGTATAGAGGCTGCTAGAATGAGAACAGGACTGAAACAGAGGTATAGAGGCTGCTAGAATGAGAACAGGACTGAAACAGAGAGGTATAGAGGCTGCTAGAATGAGAACAGGACTGAAACAGAGAGGTATAGAGGCTGCTAGAATGAGAACAGGACTGAAACAGAGAGGTATAGAGGCTGCTAGAATGAGAACAGGACTGAAACAGAGAGGTATAGAGGCTGCTAGAATGAGAACAGGACTGAAACAGAGGTATAGAGGCTGCTAGAATGAGAACAGGACTGAATCAGAGGTATAGAGGCTGCTAGAATGAGAACAGGACTGAAACAGAGAGGTATAGAGGCTGCTAGAATGAGAACAGGACTGAAACAGAGAGGTATAGAGGCTGCTAGAATGAGAACAGGACTGAAACAGAGAGGTATAGAGGCTGCTAGAGTGAGAACAGTTCTGAAACAGAGAGGTATAGAGGCTGCTAGGATGAGAACATGACTGAAACAGAGAGGTATAGAGGCTGCTAGAATGAGAACAGGACTGAAACAGAGAGGTATAGAGGCTGCTAGAATGAGAACAGGACTGAAACAGAGGTATAGAGGCTGCTAGAATGAGAACAGGACTGAAACAGAGGTATAGAGGCTGCTAGAATGAGAACAGGACTGAAACAGAGAGGTATAGAGGCTGCTAGAATGAGAACAGGACTGAAACAGAGAGGTATAGAGGCTGCTAGAATGAGAACAGGACTGAAACAGAGGTATAGAGGCTGCTAGAATGAGAACATGACTGAAACAGAGGTATAGAGGCTGCTAGAATGAGAACAGGGCTGAAACAGAGAGGTATAGAGGCTGCTAGAATGAGAACAGGACTGAAACAGAGGTATAGAGGATGCTAGAATGAGAACAGGACTGAAACAGAGAGGTATAGAGGCTGCTAGAATGAGAACAGGACTGAAACAGAGAGGTATAGAGGCTGCTAGAATGAGAACAGGACTGAAACAGAGGTATAGAGGCTGCTAGAATGAGAACAGGACTGAAACAGAGGTATAGAGGCTGCTAGAATGAGAACAGGACTGAAACAGAGAGGTATAGAGGCTGCTAGAATGAGAACAGGACTGAAACAGAGAGGTATAGAGGCTGCTAGAATGAGAACAGGACTGAAACAGAGAGGTATAGAGGCTGCTAGAGTGAGAACAGTTCTGAAACAGAGAGGTATAGAGGCTGCTAGGATGAGAACATGACTGAAACAGAGAGGTATAGAGGCTGCTAGAATGAGAACAGGACTGAAACAGAGAGGTATAGAGGCTGCTAGAATGAGAACAGGACTGAAACAGAGGTATAGAGGCTGCTAGAATGAGAACAGGACTGATACAGAGGTACAGTATAGAGGCTGCTAGAATGAGAACAGGACTGAAACAGAGGTATAGAGGCTGCTAGAATGAGAACAGGACTGAAACAGAGGTATAGAGGCTGCTAGAATGAGAACAGTACTGAAACAGAGAGGTATAGAGGCTGCTAGAATGAGAACAGGACTGAAACAGAGAGGTATAGAGGCTGCTAGAATGAGATCAGGACTGAAACAAAGCGGTATAGAGGCTGCTAGAATGAGAACAGGACTGAAACAGAGAGGTATAGAGGCTGCTAGAATGAGAACAGGGCTGGAACAGAGGTATAGAGGCTGCTAGAATGAGAACATGACTGAAACAGAGAGGTATAGAGGCTGCTAGAATGAGAACAGGACTGAAACAGAGAGGTATAGAGGCTGCTAGAATGAGGACAGAACTGAAACAGAGGTATAGAGGCTGCTAGAATGAGAACAGGACTGAAACAGAGAGGTATAGAGGCTGCTAGAATGAGAACAGGACTGAAACAGAGAGGTATAGAGGCTGCTAGAATGAGAACAGGACTGAAACAGAGAGGTATAGAGGCTGCTAGAATGAGAACAGGACTGAAACAGAGAGGTATAGAGGCTGCTAGAATGAGAACAGGACTGAAACAGAGGTATAGAGGCTGCTAGAATGAGAACAGGACTGAAACAGAGAGGTATAGAGGCTGCTAGAATGAGAACAGGACTGAAACAGAGAGGTATAGAGGCTGCTAGAATGAGAACAGGACTGAAACAGAGAGGTATAGAGGCTGCTAGAATGAGAACAGGACTGAAACAGAGAGGTATAGAGGCTGCTAGAATGAGAACAGGACTGAAACAGAGAGGTATAGAGGATGCTAGAATGAGAACAGGACTGAAACAGAGAGGTATAGAGGCTGCTAGAATGAGAACAGGACTGAAACAGAGAGGTATAGAGGCTGCTAGAAGGAGAACAGGACTGAAACAGAGGTATAGAGGCTGCTAGAATGAGAACAGGACTGAAACAGAGAGGTATAGAGGCTGCTAGAATGAGAACAGGACTGAAAAAGAGGTATAGAGGCTGCTAGAATGAGAACAGGACTGAAACAGGGAGGTATAGATGCTGCTAGAATGAGAACAGGACTGAAACAGAGAGGTATAGATGCTGCTAGAATGAGAACTACTTTCCTTCCTACTGAGTGAAGGGAGAGAGGGAGTGGCTTCTATCAAACCTGAGTGAAGGGAGAGAGGGAGTGGCTTCTATCAAACCTGAGTGAAGGGAGAGAGGGAGTGGCTTCTATCAAACCTGGCACTTTTATGATCCTCGCGCCTCAGGCTGCAGCTGCATTCATTCGTCACTGAATGGATAGAACTTGCTGTCCCACGATTGGCGCACATGTCACATGACCTGGCCAATCAGAGCGCAAAACTCGAACGCGGAAGGCATACACGTGTCCCTGTAGTGGCGGTACCACCTTTTTACAAGTACTTACATTTTACAATACAGAGTACTGATATAATAAGTACTTAATGATACCATCACAGTTCTAACATTACAGAGTACTGATATAATAAGTACTTAATGATACCATTACAGTTGTAACGATACAGAGTACTGATATAATAAGTACTTAATGATACCATCACAGTTCTAACGATACAGAGTACTGATATAATAAGTACTTAATGATACCATTACAGTTGTAACGATACAGAGTACTGATATAATAAGTACTTAATGATACCATCACAGTTCTAACATTACAGAGTACTGATATAATAAGTACTTAATGATACCATTACAGTTGTAACGATACAGAGTACTGATATAATAAGTACTTAATGATACCATTACAGTTGTAACGATACAGAGTACTGATATAATAAGTACTTAATGATACCATTACAGTTCTAACATTACAGAGTACTGATATAATAAGTACTTAATGATACCATTACAGTTGTAACGATACAGAGTACTGATATAATAAGTACTTAATGATACCATTACAGTTCTAACGATACAGAGTACTGATATAATAAGTACTTAATGATACTGTTACAGTTCTAACGATACAGAGTACTGATATAATAAGTACTTAATGATACCATCACAGTTGTAACAATACAGAGTACTGATATAATAAGTACTTAATGATACCATCACAGTTGTAACGATACAGAGTACTGATATAATAAGTACTTAATGATACCATTAGAGTTGTAACGATACAGAGTACTGATATAAGTACTGCCACTGTTTCTTCCACCTGAGACCTTTGGTTGTTTGAAGGAGTCTAAATGTATTTAGTCTGTGTTGTTTATGTGTTCCGGTGATTAGCACTTGGCTGTGGTGTCACTTTACTGGTCACGGCGGGGTTAACCCTTTCACTGCCACACGACAGCCGGTTAACCCTTTCACTGTGACAATACAGAAGGTTAGCCGCGGAGCTAATGATGCTAATGATGGAGCATCGCCGTCGGTTGTGTGATAGTAAAGGGTTAACCTTCTGTCGTGTGGCAGTGAACGGGTTAAGGAACAGAGTAAGGTTAGTAGGGCTCCAATATCTTTAGTTTATCATCATCGCCTCACCTCACGTCATATCACATCACATCAGTCCCGGTTCGATTCCCGCTCCTCCCGGGCAGCGTGTCGATGTGTCCTTGAGCAAGACACTTAACCCCTAACTGCTCCCGATGAGCAGGTCGACACCTTGCATGGTTGCCGTCGCCGACGTTGTGTGTGAATGTGTGAGTGCGAAATGTACACCTTGCAGTCACGTCGAGTGTACGTACAGAGTTAAGCCAAAAAAAAGGCATATAAAATGACACGGCATATAAAATCACAACAATAAGACAAGTAAGAATAACCATCAATTAAAACACGTACAACTTGATTGACAAAGGTTGGAGATCAATGTGTTAAACTCTGCAACAGAGGGCAGAATCTCAAGCTTTAACCCCCTGAGGTCTAGAGTTTGTAGCTCCACCTTCTCAGAATATTCTCGTTTTTTGTTACATAATGTAAAATTACAGATTCATACCTTCAAAATAAGCCATCAATTGTCAAATTTGAGACGATAGTTTTCAATCAATGTCCTATCAAACATTCTGGTAAAAAAAAACTACTTTTCTGGATAGGACTAGAACTTGATCCAAGTTCATTCAGCTATCTGATGAGAGAACTACACTCCCAGAATTCAATGTGATCATTGTCACTAGAACCATTTCACACCTGGAGCAAAGGCCCAGTCATTCCTTTGTTATTCCAGTGAATGGACCCAGCAGGAGGCCTAGCCTAGCGACAAGCGGCCACTACATAGTTGGGTATTGAAAAAATGCTCATATCCAAAAGTAGTAGAGAGAGAGAGAGAGAGAGAGAGAGAGAGATGTAAATGTGTGTGTGTGTGTGTGTTTCTGTGTGTGTGTGTCTGTGTCTGTATTTACAGTACTGTACCATATCAAAAAAAAAAAGCAAACTAGACTAGATGTAAATGTAATGTGTAAATGTGTAAATGTAAATGTGTGTGTGTGTCTGTCTGTCTGTGTATGTGTGTGTGTATGTGTGTGTGTGTGTCTGTGAAACATGTCTTGTACTCATTTACCTCACTAAATACAGCAATGTGTAACTGTAGATTTCAAGAGAGAGAGAGAGAGAGAGAGAGAGAGAGAGAGAGAGCGACATTTATAATAATTATATTATTAATTCGTTTTTTTACACACACACACTAATAACATGATCATAACCAGAGAAAACAAGACCAAAGACAACTGGAATAGAATATCACACAATTTTATTAAAAACACATAGCGAATAATAATCAACAAGAAACATCAACTGTATCAATTGTATTGTACAATGAACAACCCTATATATCACTTTTGGATTAAAATAGTAATACAAGGTGCCTCATATGATATTTGGCAGAGAGCGCGACCACAATGAATTTAGGCTAAATCTCCAAAAAAATAAAATTATGCACATGTATACAAAAAAATAGGTGTCTCCTCATGGTTGTATCTGCCTGTTCTGTATCACTAAGTGATATGTGAAAAAGCAGTTCCTGTCTGGAATGAGACAGAGGGCCACACCACATTCACCGCACTTCCAGGGGGGTCTTCATCTTACAATGTACGCAAAACAGGCGGCCAGCCGTGGCCTTCTGGGATTTATCTGCCTGTTGCGTGATCGCAACAGGTGAATGGTTCCTTGGTAGGCGGTCCACTGGTGCTGTGGGTAGATTGTCCACTGCCGTGGGTAGGTTGTCCACTGGTGCTGTGGGTAGATTGTCCACTGCCGTGGGTAGGTTGTCCACTGGCACCTGTACAACTGTGACGCCACACAGCTCAGCTACCAGCTCCTGCTGGAAGACCAGGTGGGTCATCGGCTGCACCTGCTGCTCTCTGCAGAGCTCCATGTGAAGAAGGTAGGAGTTAGTGGCGGCAATGTCCAGATAATGATAGAGCAAAGTCCTGTACCATCGCATGGTCTTGTGGTGTGCAGAGTAGTACTGGATGAGTTGGTCAGACAAATCAACGCCTCCCATGTACTTGTTGTACTCGAGGACAGGTGTTGGGCATGCAATGTTCTCAATGGATCAGGTCTCACTGCGCTTGTTTTTTATTCACCTCAGCACAGTTTTTCCAGCGAATGACTCGTGGATTGTGGAGCAAACAGAGACTTCACGTGTGTCCATCCACTTCACAAAGACCAGTGGGCCATCACGTAGCCACCTAATGGTGCCCCTAGCATCCTTCTTTTTGAGAGCATTCACCTCTGTGCGGGGGCATTCTTTTCTGTTGTCTCTGTACGTTCCACATGCTCCGACACCCAGGCTATGCAGATCCCTGAAAAGCTTTGGACTTGTATAAAAGTTATCGACATACAAATGATATCCCTTGCCCATGGGTACTTGCTTGAGGTGTGCTGGCTTTATCAGGGACATGACAGAGTCATACGCCAGTCCAATGCCTGATTTGAACTTTGACTTCCCGGCGTAAACAGCAAAGTCCAAAGTGTAGCCATTGCTACTGTCAGCCAAAACAAAAAGTTTGAAGCCCCACTTCGTTGGCTTGGCTTTCATGTACTGCTTCATAGAAGTATGGGCCTTGCTTGCAACCATCCTCTCATCAATGGAAATGTTTTGCCTGGGGTGGTAGAGCGCTTTGCATGCAGACCTGATGGTCTCCATAAGGGGCTTCAGTTTGAACAGGCGGTCATAGTCTGCTGTCCCCTTCTTTCTGTCATTCACAACATCCTCGTCCGGATCACTCATGTGGACGTTCCAAGATATCGTTCGGAACCTGTCCCTTGCCATGACAGTGGGTGGAAATGATATGCTGAAAATGGTGTTCTTTTTCCAGTACTGTTGTACTCCTGGCAGTTTCAGAATTGCCATGTAGAGAATCAGTCCGAAAAATGTGTACAACTCATTGGTGTTGATGTCAGTCCATTTATATTTTTTGCCACTTGCCTTGCTCTTTGCAGCTTTTTTGTTTGTGTTCCTGACAAGTGTTTCCACTGCATCGTTGTCTATGTACAATTTGAATAGGTCCAGTGGTGTATACTTGCAGCTTGGGTTGAGTTTATGTCCAGGTTCTCTTGCTGGTGTGAACCGTATAGGCTGCGGAGCTGTGTCGTGGTCCTTTTCTGTTTTCCAGGGTTCATTCCAGGGTATGGCTGCTGTCGATCTGGGCCTACCACCACCACCACCACCACCACGCTTTATAGGAGGCCAACGAGGGCCACCACCTCTGGAAACCCTACCACCACCACCACCACCACCACCACGCTTTATAGGAGGCCGACGAGGGCCACCACCTCTGGAAACCCTACCACCACCACCACCACCACCACCACGCTTTATAGGAGGCCAACGAGGGCCACCACCTCTGGAAACCCTACCACCACCACCACCACCACCACCACGCTTTATAGGAGGCCAACGAGGGCCACCACCTCTGGAAACCCTACCACCACCACCACCACCACCACCACGCTTTATAGGAGGCCGACGAGGGCCACCACCTCTGGACACGTCTGGTTGTGCCGGGGCTAGTGCACTGAAAAACAACAATTGCAATCAATCAATAAAACAATTGCAATCAATCAATAAAACAATTGCAATCAATCAATAAAACCCAATTATATTATTATATATAGTGTACTCACTTTTCAACCGGATCTATGGCCGGTGGTATCATGGGTCTGGTTGCTCCGGGCCGACGAGGGCCACCACCTCTGGAAACGTCTGGTTCTTCCTCTCCTGGTTCACTGATGACAATGAAACAATGATTTATATCGTTTGGCCACACAACTCTTTTGCATTACAGTAATATCATGAGGCTAGGTCTAAAAGATTACAAGCAGCAGGCATTATTTATATATATTTATATATATACTCACTCCTCTACTGGATCGAGACCGCTTCCGACTGTACTGCACAATGCAGATTTACCCTGTTCAGAGCAAACTGCAGATGTACCCTGTTCAGAGCAAACTGCAGATGTACCCTGTTCAGAGCAAACTGCAGATGTACCCTGTTCAGAGCAAACTGCAGATGTACCCTGTTCAGAGCAAACTGCAGATGTACCCTGTTCAGAGCAAACTGCAGATGTACCCTGTTCAGAGCAAACTGCAGATGTACCCTGTTCAGAGCAAACTGCAGATGTACCCTGTTCAGAGCAAACTGCAGATGTACCCTGTTCAGAGCAAACTGCAGATGTACCCTGTTCAGAGCAAACTCATGAAATCAGAGAATGCTCTGCGCTCAGCACCTTTGAAACACAACTAAAGGCTGGTGGACAAACCAAACCTGCACACACAAATAGTTGAGCAGTATGCTTTAAAGATAGCAGTGAATTAATTACTATTACTGTAGTAATATTATGTATTTTATATGATGTATTAAAGTCTTATTGTGATTTGTTGTACACATGTATTAGTACTACTCTCTTTGCTGTTATAATCAAATGTTTAGTTTTTTTTAGATGTTACACGTATGTAATAATGCATTATGCTTGTGCGTACGAAGTACGATTACGATGCTGTACAGACACAGGCTTCATGCAAAGTGTTGCCAGTTTTCATTTAGTCAGTTTTCCACTCCGATGCATACCAGCTGTTGCCACTTAATTTCAGGACACAAATAATTGAGTAGAATATTGTGTCGACTAAGATGTGGCTATTTTGTTGGGGGGAAAAAACAAACAAACGGAGTAGATGATTGCAAAAGTAATATTGTGTTTACCGTAAATGCAGCGTGACTGGTAGAGATGGGAATAGAAAACCGGTGCGCGCTGGTCTTCTGAAAGACCAGAGACAGAGGAGTTAGAGGAATAACGACCTACAACTACAATGCAATTGAACTGTAGTTGCATTAAACAGGTCGTTATTCAATAGATTAAATTAGTTTAAGAATACTTTTTTTTTTAATAAATTAGTTTAAGAGAATCTCAAATACATAATTTTATTTAAGTGTAGGCTATAGTAAATTTTTTTTTTTTTTTTTTTTTCTGACATGGGGGCTCAACAATAAATGACAATCAGAAATGTCAAGTTGCATGTTGTTATTTTAACCAGCTTAGTTCTGTTGCATTTCCAATTAAATTTACCAGGGATCGATAAGAGAATCGATAAAGAATCGGATCGATAAGCAGAATCGATAATGGAATCGTATTGATAAAATCTTATCAATTCCCATCGCTATAGTGACTGGTCTCCCTGTTTGACTCCTGCTCTCTTGGTTATTCAGCTCAGTGATGTCATTTGTCCAGTATATGTATAAGTATAGGTACAAGTATATAAGTATAAGTACAGAATGCATGGATTGTCGCTGTTTCAGTAACAACAACAGCTTGTTTCAGTAACAACAACAGCTTGTTTCAGTAACAGCAGCTTGTTTCAGTAACAACAACAGCTTGTTTCAGTAACAACAACAGCTTGTTTCAGTAACAACAGCTTGTTTCAGTAACAACAACAGCTTGTTTCAGTAACAACAACTTGTTTCAGTAACAACAACAGCTTGTTTCAGTAACAACAACAACTTGTTTCAGTAACAACAACAGCTTGTTTCAGTAACAACAACAGCTTGTTTCAGTAACAACAACAGCTTGTTTCAGTAACAACAACAGCTTGTTTCAGTAACAACAGCTTGTTTCAGTAACAACAACAGCTTGTTTCAGTAACAACAACAGCTTGTTTCAGTAACAACAGCTTGTTTCAGTAACAACAACAGCTTGTTTCAGTAACAACAGCTTGTTTCAGTAACAACAACAGCTTGTTTCAGTAACAACAACATCTTGTTTCAGTAACAACAACAGCTTGTTTCAGTAACAACAGCTTGTTTCAGTAACAACAACAGCTTGTTTCAGTAACAACAACAGCTTGTTTCAGTAACAACAACAGCTTGTTTCAGTAACAACAGCTTGTTTCAGTAACAACAACAGCTTGTTTCAGTAACAACAACAACTTGTTTCAGTAACAACAACAACTTGTTTCAGTAACAACAACAGCTTGTTTCAGTAACAACAGCTTGTTTCAGTAACAACAACATCTTGTTTCAGTAACAACAGCTTGTTTCAGTAACAACAACAACTTGTTTCAGTAACAACAACAGCTTGTTTCAGTAACAACAACAGCTTGTTTCAGTAACAACAGCTTGTTTCAGTAACAACAACAGCTTGTTTCAGTAACAACAGCTTGTTTCAGTAACAACAACAACTTGTTTCAGTAACAACAACAGCTTGTTTCAGTAACAACAGCTTGTTTCAGTAACAACAACAGCTTGTTTCAGTAACAACAGCTTGTTTCAGTAACAACAGCTTGTTTCAGTAACAACAACAACTTGTTTCAGTAACAACAACAGCTTGTTTCAGTAACAACAACTTGTTTCAGTAACAACAACAACTTGTTTCAGTAACAACAACAGCTTGTTTCAGTAACAACAACTTGTTTCAGTAACAACATCTTGTTTCAGTAACAACAACTTGTTTCAGTAACAACAGCTTGTTTCAGTAACAACAACTTGTTTCAGTAACAACATCTTGTTTCAGTAACAACAGCTTGTTTCAGTAACAACAACTTGTTTCAGTAACAACATCTTGTTTCAGTAACAACAACTTGTTTCAGTAACAACAACAACTTGTTTCAGTAACAACAACTTGTTTCAGTAACAACATCTTGTTTCAGTAACAACAACTTGTTTCAGTAACAACAACAGCTTGTTTCAGTAACAACAACAACTTGTTTCAGTAACAACATCTTGTTTCAGTAACAACAACTTGTTTCAGTAACAACAGCTTGTTTCAGTAACAACATCTTGTTTCAGTAACAACAGCTTGTTTCAGTAACAACAACAGCTTGTTTCAGTAACAACAGCTTGTTTCAGTAACAACAACAACTTGTTTCAGTAACAACAACAACTTGTTTCAGTAACAACAGCTTGTTTCAGTAACAACAACAGCTTGTTTCAGTAACAACAACAGCTTGTTTCAGTAACAACAACAACTTGTTTCAGTAACAACAACAGCTTGTTTCAGTAACAACAGCTTGTTTCAGTAACAACAACAGCTTGTTTCAGTAACAACAGCTTGTTTCAGTAACAACAACAGCTTGTTTCAGTAACAACAACATCTTGTTTCAGTAACAACAACAGCTTGTTTCAGTAACAACAGCTTGTTTCAGTAACAACAACAGCTTGTTTCAGTAACAACAACAGCTTGTTTCAGTAACAACAACAGCTTGTTTCAGTAACAACAGCTTGTTTCAGTAACAACAACAGCTTGTTTCAGTAACAACAACAACTTGTTTCAGTAACAACAACAACTTGTTTCAGTAACAACAACAGCTTGTTTCAGTAACAACAGCTTGTTTCAGTAACAACAACATCTTGTTTCAGTAACAACAGCTTGTTTCAGTAACAACAACAACTTGTTTCAGTAACAACAACAGCTTGTTTCAGTAACAACAACAGCTTGTTTCAGTAACAACAGCTTGTTTCAGTAACAACAACAGCTTGTTTCAGTAACAACAGCTTGTTTCAGTAACAACAACAACAACTTGTTTCAGTAACAACAACAGCTTGTTTCAGTAACAACAGCTTGTTTCAGTAACAACAACAGCTTGTTTCAGTAACAACAGCTTGTTTCAGTAACAACAGCTTGTTTCAGTAACAACAACAACTTGTTTCAGTAACAACAACAGCTTGTTTCAGTAACAACAACTTGTTTCAGTAACAACAACAACTTGTTTCAGTAACAACAACAGCTTGTTTCAGTAACAACAACTTGTTTCAGTAACAACATCTTGTTTCAGTAACAACAACTTGTTTCAGTAACAACAGCTTGTTTCAGTAACAACAACTTGTTTCAGTAACAACATCTTGTTTCAGTAACAACAGCTTGTTTCAGTAACAACAACTTGTTTCAGTAACAACATCTTGTTTCAGTAACAACAACTTGTTTCAGTAACAACAACAACTTGTTTCAGTAACAACAACTTGTTTCAGTAACAACATCTTGTTTCAGTAACAACAACTTGTTTCAGTAACAACAACAGCTTGTTTCAGTAACAACAACAACTTGTTTCAGTAACAACATCTTGTTTCAGTAACAACAACTTGTTTCAGTAACAACAGCTTGTTTCAGTAACAACATCTTGTTTCAGTAACAACAGCTTGTTTCAGTAACAACAACAGCTTGTTTCAGTAACAACAGCTTGTTTCAGTAACAACAACAACTTGTTTCAGTAACAACAACAGCTTGTTTCAGTAACAACAACAACTTGTTTCAGTAACAACAACAACTTGTTTCAGTAACAACAGCTTGTTTCAGTAACAACAACAGCTTGTTTCAGTAACAACAACAACTTGTTTCAGTAACAACAACAGCTTGTTTCAGTAACAACAACTTGTTTCAGTAACAACAACAGCTTGTTTCAGTAACAACAACAGCTTGTTTCAGTAACAACAACAGCTTGTTTCAGTAACAACAACAACTTGTTTCAGTAACAACAACAGCTTGTTTCAGTAACAACAACTTGTTTCAGTAACAACAACAGCTTGTTTCAGTAACAACAACAGCTTGTTTCAGTAACAACAGCTTGTTTCAGTAACAACAACAGCTTGTTTCAGTAACAACAACAACTTGTTTCAGTAACAACAACAGCTTGTTTCAGTAACAACAGCATCTTGTTTCAGTAACAACAACTTGTTTCAGTAACAACATCTTGTTTCAGTAACAACAACAACTTGTTTCAGTAACAACAACAGCTTGTTTCAGTAACAACAACAGCTTGTTTCAGTAACAACAACAACTTGTTTCAGTAACAACAGCAGCTTGTTTCAGTAACAACAACTTGTTTCAGTAACAACAACAACTTGTTTCAGTAACAACAACAGCTTGTTTCAGTAACAACAACAGCTTGTTTCAGTAACAACAACAACTTGTTTCAGTAACAACAGCTTGTTTCAGTAACATCAACAGCTTGTTTCAGTAACAACAACAACTTGTTTCAGTAACAACAACAGCTTGTTTCAGTAACAACAGCATCTTGTTTCAGTAACAACAACTTGTTTCAGTAACAACATCTTGTTTCAGTAACAACAACAACTTGTTTCAGTAACAACAACAGCTTGTTTCAGTAACAACAACAGCTTGTTTCAGTAACAACAACAACTTGTTTCAGTAACAACAGCAGCTTGTTTCAGTAACAACAACTTGTTTCAGTAACAACAACAACTTGTTTCAGTAACAACAACAGCTTGTTTCAGTAACAACAACAGCTTGTTTCAGTAACAACAACAACTTGTTTCAGTAACATAAGCTTGTTTCAGTAACATCAACAGCTTGTTTCAGTAACAACAACAACTTGTTTCAGTAACAACAACAACAGCTTGTTTCAGTAACAACAACAGCTTGTTTCAGTAACAACAACAACTTGTTTCAGTAACAACAACAACAGCTTGTTTCAGTAACAACAACAACAACAGCTTGTTTCAGTAACAACAACAGCTTGTTTCAGTAACAACAACAACAACAACAGCTTGTTTCAGTAACAACAACTTGTTTCAGTAACAACACCAGCTTGTTTCAGTAACAACAACAACTTGTTTCAGTAACAACAGCTTGTTTCAGTAACAACAACAGCTTGTTTCAGTAACAACAGCTTGTTTCAGTAACAACAACTTGTTTCAGTAACAACAACAGCTTGTTTCAGTAACAACAACAACTTGTTTCAGTAACAACAACAACTTGTTTCAGTAACAACAGCTTGTTTCAGTAACAACAACAGCTTGTTTCAGTAACAACAATAACTTGTTTCAGTAACAACAGCTTGTTTCAGTAACAACAGCTTGTTTCAGTAACAACAACAGCTTGTTTCAGTAACAACAACAACTTGTTTCAGTAACAACAACAGCTTGTTTCAGTAACAACAACAACTTGTTTCAGTAACAACAACAACTTGTTTCAGTAACAACAACAGCTTGTTTCAGTAACAACAGCTTGTTTCAGTAACAACAACAGCTTGTTTCAGTAACAACAACAACTTGTTTCAGTAACAACAACAGCGTGTTTCAGTAACAACAACAACTTGTTTCAGTAACAACAACAACTTGTTTCAGTAACAACAACAGCTTGTTTCAGTAACAACAACAACTTGTTTCAGTAACAACAACAGCTTGTTTCAGTAACAACAACTGCTTGTTTCAGTAACACCAGCTTGTTTCAGTAACAACAACAGCTTGTTTCAGTAACAACAACAGCTTGTTTCAGTAACAACAGCTTGTTTCAGTAACAACAACAGCTTGTTTCAGTAACAACATCTTGTTTCAGTAACAACAACAGCTTGTTTCAGTAACAACAGCTTGTTTCAGTAACAACAACAACTTGTTTCAGTAACAACAACAGCTTGTTTCAGTAACAACAACTTGTTTCAGTAACAACAACAGCTTGTTTCAGTAACAACAACAACTTGTTTCAGTAACAACAGCTTGTTTCAGTAACAACAACAACTTGTTTCAGTAACAACAGCTTGTTTCAGTAACAACAACTGCTTGTTTCAGTAACAACAGCTTGTTTCAGTAACAACAACAGCTTGTTTCAGTAACAACAACAGCTTGTTTCAGTAACAACAGCTTGTTTCAGTAACAACAGCTTGTTTCAGTAACATCAACTTGTTTCAGTAACAACAACAACTTGTTTCAGTAACAACAGCTTGTTTCAGTAACAACAACAACTTGTTTCAGTAACAACAACTTGTTTCAGTAACAACAACAGCTTGTTTCAGTAACAACAACAACAACAACAACAACAACTTGTTTCAGTAACAACAACAGCTTGTTTCAGTAACAACAACAACAACTTGTTTCAGTAACAACAACAGCTTGTTTCAGTAACAACAACAGCTTGTTTCAGTAACAGCAGCTTGTTTCAGTAACAACAACAGCTTGTTTTTCAGTAACAACAACAGCTTGTTTCAGTAACAACAACAGCTTGTTTCAGTAACAACAACAGCTTGTTTCAGTAACAACAGCTTGTTTCAGTAACAACAACAGCTTGTTTCAGTAACAACAACTTGTTTCAGTAACAACAACAGCTTGTTTCAGTAACAACAACAACAACTTGTTTCAGTAACAACAACAGCTTGTTTCAGTAACAACAACAGCTTGTTTCAGTAACAACAGCTTGTTTCAGTAACAACAACAGCTTGTTTCAGTAACAACAACAACTTGTTTCAGTAACAACAACAGCTTGTTTCAGTAACAACAGCTTGTTTCAGTAACAACAACAGCTTGTTTCAGTAACAACAACAGCTTGTTTCAGTAACAACAACAGCTTGTTTCAGTAACAACAGCTTGTTTCAGTAACAACAACAGCTTGTTTCAGTAACAACAGCTTGTTTCAGTAACAACAACAACTTGTTTCAGTAACAACAACAACTTGTTTCAGTAACAACAACAGCTTGTTTCAGTAACAACAGCTTGTTTCAGTAACAACAACAACTTGTTTCAGTAACAACAACAGCTTGTTTCAGTAACAACAACAGCTTGTTTCAGTAACAACAACAACTTGTTTCAGTAACAACAACAACAACTTGTTTCAGTAACAACAACAGCTTGTTTCAGTAACAACAGCTTGTTTCAGTAACAACAACATCTTGTTTCAGTAACAACAGCTTGTTTCAGTAACAACAACAACTTGTTTCAGTAACAACAACAGCTTGTTTCAGTAACAACAACAGCTTGTTTCAGTAACAACAACAACTTGTTTCAGTAACAACAGCTTGTTTCAGTAACAACAACAACTTGTTTCAGTAACAACAACAGCTTGTTTCAGTAACAACAGCTTGTTTCAGTAACAACAACAGCTTGTTTCAGTAACAACAGCTTGTTTCAGTAACAACAGCTTGTTTCAGTAACAACAACAACTTGTTTCAGTAACAACAACAGCTTGTTTCAGTAACAACAACTTGTTTCAGTAACAACAACAACTTGTTTCAGTAACAACAACAACTTGTTTCAGTAACAACAGCTTGTTTCAGTAACAACAACAACAACAACTTGTTTCAGTAACAACAACAGCTTGTTTCAGTAACAACAACAACTTGTTTCAGTAACAACAGCTTGTTTCAGTAACAACAACAACTTGTTTCAGTAACAACAACAGCTTGTTTCAGTAACAACAACAGCTTGTTTCAGTAACAACAACAGCTTGTTTCAGTAACAACAGCTTGTTTCAGTAACAACAGCTTGTTTCAGTAACAACAACAACTTGTTTCAGTAACAACAACAGCTTGTTTCAGTAACAACAACTTGTTTCAGTAACAACAACAACTTGTTTCAGTAACAACAACAGCTTGTTTCAGTAACAACAACTTGTTTCAGTAACAACATCTTGTTTCAGTGACAACAACTTGTTTCAGTAACAACAGCTTGTTTCAGTAACAACAACTTGTTTCAGTAACAACATCTTGTTTCAGTAACAACAGCTTGTTTCAGTAACAACAACTTGTTTCAGTAACAACATCTTGTTTCAGTAACAATAACTTGTTTCAGTAACAACAACAACTTGTTTCAGTAACAACAACTTGTTTCATTAACAACATCTTGTTTCAGTAACAACAACTTGTTTCAGTAACAACAACAGCTTGTTTCAGTAACAACAACAACTTGTTTCAGTAACAACATCTTGTTTCAGTAACAACAACTTGTTTCAGTAACAACAGCTTGTTTCAGTAACAACATCTTGTTTCAGTAACAACAGCTTGTTTCAGTAACAACAACAGCTTGTTTCAGTAACAACAGCTTGTTTCAGTAACAACAACAACTTGTTTCAGTAACAACAACAGCTTGTTTCAGTAACAACAACAGCTTGTTTCAGTAACAACAACAGCTTGTTTCAGTAACAACAACAACTTGTTTCAGTAACAACAACAGCTTGTTTCAGTAACAACAACTTGTTTCAGTAACAACAACAGCTTGTTTCAGTAACAACATATTGTTTCAGTAACAACAGCTTGTTTCAGTAACAACATCAGCTTGTTTCAGTAACAACAACTTGTTTCAGTAACAACAACAGCTTGTTTCAGTAACAACAACAACTAGTTTCAGTAACAACAACAGCTTGTTTCAGTAACAACAACAACTTGTTTCAGTAACAACAACAGCTTGTTTCAGTAACAACAACAACAGCTTGTTTCAGTAACAACAACAGCTTGTTTCAGTAACAACAACAGCTTGTTTCAGTAACAACAACTTGTTTCAGTAACAACAACAACAACTTGTTTCAGTAACAACAACAGCTTGTTTCAGTAACAACAGCTTGTTTCAGTAACAACAACAGCTTGTTTCAGTAACAACAACTTGTTTCAGTAACAACAACAGCTTGTTTCAGTAACAACAGCATCTTGTTTCAGTAACAACAACTTGTTTCAGTAACAACATCTTGTTTCAGTAACAACAACAACTTGTTTCAGTAACAACAACAGCTTGTTTCAGTAACAACAACAACTTGTTTCAGTAACAACAGCAGCTTGTTTCAGTAACAACAACTTGTTTCAGTAACAACAACAACTTGTTTCAGTAACAACAACAGCTTGTTTCAGTAACAACAACAGCTTGTTTCAGTAACAACAACAACTTGTTTCAGTAACAACAGCTTGTTTCAGTAACATCAACAGCTTGTTTCAGTAACAACAACAACTTGTTTCAGTAACAACAACAACAGCTTGTTTCAGTAACAACAACAACTTGTTTCAGTAACAACAACAGCTTGTTTCAGTAACAACAACAGCTTGTTTCAGTAACAACAACAGCTTGTTTCAGTAACAACAACAACAGCTTGTTTCAGTAACAACAACTTGTTTCAGTAACAACACCAGCTTGTTTCAGTAACAACAACAACTTGTTTCAGTAACAACAGCTTGTTTCAGTAACAACAACAGCTTGTTTCAGTAACAACAGCTTGTTTCAGTAACAACAACTTGTTTCAGTAACAACAACAGCTTGTTTCAGTAACAACAACAACTTGTTTCAGTAACAACAACAACTTGTTTCAGTAACAACAGCTTGTTTCAGTAACAACAACAGCTTGTTTCAGTAACAACAATAACTTGTTTCAGTAACAACAGCTTGTTTCAGTAACAACAACAGCTTGTTTCAGTAACAACAACAACTTGTTTCAGTAACAACAACAGCTTGTTTCAGTAACAACAACAACAACTTGTTTCAGTAACAACAACAACTTGTTTCAGTAACAACAACAGCTTGTTTCAGTAACAACAACAGCTTGTTTCAGTAACAACAACTTGTTTCAGTAACAACAACAGCTTGTTTCAGTAACAACAACAACTTGTTTCAGTAACAACAACAGCGTGTTTCAGTAACAACAACAACTTGTTTCAGTAACAACAACAGCTTGTTTCAGTAACAACAACAACTTGTTTCAGTAACAACAACAGCTTGTTTCAGTAACAACAACTGCTTGTTTCAGTAACAACAGCTTGTTTCAGTAACAACAACAGCTTGTTTCAGTAACAACAGCTTGTTTCAGTAACAACAACAGCTTGTTTCAGTAACAACATCTTGTTTCAGTAACAACAGCTTGTTTCAGTAACAACAACAACAACTTGTTTCAGTAACAACAACAGCTTGTTTCAGTAACAACAACTTGTTTCAGTAACAACAACAGCTTGTTTCAGTAACAACAACAACTTGTTTCAGTAACAACAGCTTGTTTCAGTAACAACAACAACTTGTTTCAGTAACAACAGCTTGTTTCAGTAACAACAACTGCTTGTTTCAGTAACAACAGCTTGTTTCAGTAACAACAACAGCTTGTTTCAGTAACAACAACAGCTTGTTTCAGTAACAACAGCTTGTTTCAGTAACAACAGCTTGTTTCAGTAACATCAACTTGTTTCAGTAACAACAACAACTTGTTTCAGTAACAACAGCTTGTTTCAGTAACAACAACAGCTTGTTTCAGTAACAACAACTTGTTTCAATAACAACAACAGCTTGTTTCAGTAACAACAACAACAACAACAACAACAACAACAACTTGTTTCAGTAACAACAACAGCTTGTTTCAGTAACAACAACAACTTGTTTCAGTAACAACAACAGCTTGTTTCAGTAACAACAACAGCTTGTTTCAGTAACAGCAGCTTGTTTCAGTAACAACAACAGCTTGTTTCAGTAACAACAACAGCTTGTTTCAGTAACAACAACAGCTTGTTTCAGTAACAACAGCTTGTTTCAGTAACAACAACAGCTTGTTTCAGTAACAACAACAGCTTGTTTCAGTAACAACAACTTGTTTCAGTAACAACAACAGCTTGTTTCAGTAACAACAACAACTTGTTTCAGTAACAACAACAGCTTGTTTCAGTAACAACAACAGCTTGTTTCAGTAACAACAGCTTGTTTCAGTAACAACAACAGCTTGTTTCAGTAACAACAACAACTTGTTTCAGTAACAACAACAGCTTGTTTCAGTAACAACAGCTTGTTTCAGTAACAACAACAGCTTGTTTCAGTAACAACAACAGCTTGTTTCAGTAACAACAACAGCTTGTTTCAGTAACAACAATAACTTGTTTCAGTAACAACAGCTTGTTTCAGTAACAACAGCTTGTTTCAGTAACAACAACAGCTTGTTTCAGTAACAACAACAACTTGTTTCAGTAACAACAACAGCTTGTTTCAGTAACAACAACAACTTGTTTCAGTAACAACAACAACTTGTTTCAGTAACAACAACAGCTTGTTTCAGTAACAACAACTTGTTTCAGTAACAACAACAGCTTGTTTCAGTAACAACAACAACTTGTTTCAGTAACAACAACAG
Organism: Notolepis coatsorum; assembly: GCF_963971535.1. Classification (NCBI taxonomy): domain Eukaryota; kingdom Metazoa; phylum Chordata; class Actinopteri; order Aulopiformes; family Paralepididae; genus Notolepis; species Notolepis coatsorum. The sequence goes on along the minus strand of NC_140174.1, from coordinate 98,967,880 downwards.
CGTGTTTCAGTAACAACAACAACTTGTTTCAGTAACAACAACAACTTGTTTCAGTAACAACAACAGCTTGTTTCAGTAACAACAACAACTTGCTTCAGTAACAACAACAGCTTGTTTCAGTAACAACAACAGCTTGTTTCAGTAACAACAGCTTGTTTCAGTAACAACAACAGCTTGTTTCAGTAACAACAACAGCTTGTTTCAGTAACAACAGCTTGTTTCAGTAACAACAACAGCTTGTTTCAGTAACAACATCTTGTTTCAGTAACAACAGCTTGTTTCAGTAACAACAACAACTTGTTTCAGTAACAACAACACCTTGTTTCAGTAACAACAACTTGTTTCAGTAACAACAACAGCTTGTTTCAGTAACAACAACAACTTGTTTCAGTAACAACAACTTGTTTCAGTAACAACAACAACTTGTTTCAGTAACAACAGCTTGTTTCAGTAACAACAACTGCTTGTTTCAGTAACAACAGCTTGTTTCAGCAACAACAACAGCTTGTTTCAGTAACAACAGCTTGTTTCAGTAACAACAACAACTTGTTTCAGTAACAACAACAGCTTGTTTCAGTAACAACAGCTTGTTTCAGTAACAACAACAGCTTGTTTCAGTAACAACAGCTTGTTTCAGTAACAACAGCTTGTTTCAGTAACAACAACAACAACAACTTGTTTCAGTAACAACAACAGCTTGTTTCAGTAACAACAACTTGTTTCAGTAACAACAACAACTTGTTTCAGTAACAACAACAGCTTGTTTCAGTAACAACAACTTGTTTCAGTAACAACATCTTGTTTCAGTAACAACAACTTGTTTCAGTAACAACAGCTTGTTTCAGTAACAACAACTTGTTTCAGTAACAACATCTTGTTTCAGTAACAACAGCTTGTTTCAGTAACAACAACTTGTTTCAGTAACAACATCTTGTTTCAGTAACAACAACTTGTTTCAGTAACAACAACAGCTTGTTTCAGTAACAACAACTTGTTTCAGTAACAACAACTTGTTTCAGTAACAACATCTTGTTTCAGTAACAACAACTTGTTTCAGTAACAACAACAGCTTGTTTCAGTAACAACAACAACTTGTTTCAGTAACAACATCTTGTTTCAGTAACAACAACAACTTGTTTCAGTAACAACAGCTTGTTTCAGTAACAACATCTTGTTTCAGTAACAACAGCTTGTTTCAGTAACAACAACAGCTTGTTTCAGTAACAACAGCTTGTTTCAGTAACAACAACAACAACTTGTTTCAGTAACAACAACAGCTTGTTTCAGTAACAACAACAACTTGTTTCAGTAACAACAGCTTGTTTCAGTAACAACAGCTTGTTTCAGTAACAACAACAGCTTGTTTCAGTAACAACAACAACTTGTTTCAGTAACAACAACAGCTTGTTTCAGTAACAACAACTTGTTTCAGTAACAACAACAGCTTGTTTCAGTAACAACAGCTTGTTTCAGTAACAACCACAACTTGTTTCAGTAACAACAGCTTGTTTCAGTAACAACAACAGCTTGTTTCAGTAACAACAACTTGTTTCAGTAACAACAACAGCTTGTTTCAGTAACAACAACAACTTGTTTCAGTAACAACAACAACTTGTTTCAGTAACAACATCTTGTTTCAGTAACAACAACTTGTTTCAGTAACAACAACAGCTTGTTTCAGTAACAACAACTTGTTTCAGTAACAACAACTTGTTTCAGTAACAACAACTTGTTTCAGTAACAACAACTTGTTTCAGTAACAACAACAGCTTGTTTCAGTAACAACAACAACTTGTTTCAGTAACAACATCTTGTTTCAGTAACAACAACAACTTGTTTCAGTAACAACAGCTTGTTTCAGTAACAACATCTTGTTTCAGTAACAACAGCTTGTTTCAGTAACAACAACAGCTTGTTTCAGTAACAACAGCTTGTTTCAGTAACAACAACAACTTGTTTCAGTAACAACAACAGCTTGTTTCAGTAACAACAACAACTTGTTTCAGTAACAACAGCTTGTTTCAGTAACAACAACAGCTTGTTTCAGTAACAACAACAGCTTGTTTCAGTAACAACAACAACAACTTGTTTCAGTAACAACAACAGCTTGTTTCAGTAACAACAACTTGTTTCAGTAACAACAACAGCTTGTTTCAGTAACAACAGCTTGTTTCAGTAACAACAACAACTTGTTTCAGTAACAACAGCTTGTTTCAGTAACAACAACAGCTTGTTTCAGTAACAACAACTTGTTTCAGTAACAACAACAGCTTGTTTCAGTAACAACAACAACTTGTTTCAGTAACAACAACAGCTTGTTTCAGTAACAACAACAACTTGTTTCAGTAACAACAACAGCTTGTTTCAGTAACAACAACAACAACAGCTTGTTTCAGTAACAACAACAGCTTGTTTCAGTAACAACAGCTTGTTTCAGTAACAACAACAACTTGTTTCAGTAACAACAACAGCTTGTTTCAGTAACAACAGCTTGTTTCAGTAACAACAACAGCTTGTTTCAGTAACAACAGCTTGTTTCAGTAACAACAGCTTGTTTCAGTAACAACAACAACTTGTTTCAGTAACAACAACAGCTTGTTTCAGTAACAACAACTTGTTTCAGTAACAACAACAACTTGTTTCAGTAACAACAACAGCTTGTTTCAGTAACAACAACTTGTTTCAGTAACAACATCTTGTTTCAGTAACAACAACTTGTTTCAGTAACAACAGCTTGTTTCAGTAACAACAACTTGTTTCAGTAACAACATCTTGTTTCAGTAACAACAGCTTGTTTCAGTAACAACAACTTGTTTCAGTAACAACATCTTGTTTCAGTAACAACAACTTGTTTCAGTAACAACAACAGCTTGTTTCAGTAACAACAACTTGTTTCAGTAACAACAACTTGTTTCAGTAACAACAACTTGTTTCAGTAACAACAACTTGTTTCAGTAACAACAACAGCTTGTTTCAGTAACAACAACAACTTGTTTCAGTAACAACATCTTGTTTCAGTAACAACAACAACTTGTTTCAGTAACAACAGCTTGTTTCAGTAACAACATCTTGTTTCAGTAACAACAGCTTGTTTCAGTAACAACAACAGCTTGTTTCAGTAACAACAGCTTGTTTCAGTAACAACAACAACTTGTTTCAGTAACAACAACAGCTTGTTTCAGTAACAACAACAACTTGTTTCAGTAACAACAGCTTGTTTCAGTAACAACAACAGCTTGTTTCAGTAACAACAACAGCTTGTTTCAGTAACAACAACAGCTTGTTTCAGTAACAACAACAACAACTTGTTTCAGTAACAACAACAGCTTGTTTCAGTAACAACAACTTGTTTCAGTAACAACAACAGCTTGTTTCAGTAACAACAGCTTGTTTCAGTAACAACAACAACTTGTTTCAGTAACAACAGCTTGTTTCAGTAACAACAACAGCTTGTTTCAGTAACAACAACTTGTTTCAGTAACAACAACAGCTTGTTTCAGTAACAACAACAACTTGTTTCAGTAACAACAACAGCTTGTTTCAGTAACAACAACAACTTGTTTCAGTAACAACAACAGCTTGTTTCAGTAACAACAACAACAACAGCTTGTTTCAGTAACAACAACAGCTTGTTTCAGTAACAACAGCTTGTTTCAGTAACAACAACAACTTGTTTCAGTAACAACAACAGCTTGTTTCAGTAACAACAGCTTGTTTCAGTAACAACAACAGCTTGTTTCAGTAACAACAGCTTGTTTCAGTAACAACAGCTTGTTTCAGTAACAACAACAACTTGTTTCAGTAACAACAACAGCTTGTTTCAGTAACAACAACTTGTTTCAGTAACAACAACAACTTGTTTCAGTAACAACAACAGCTTGTTTCAGTAACAACAACTTGTTTCAGTAACAACATCTTGTTTCAGTAACAACAACTTGTTTCAGTAACAACAGCTTGTTTCAGTAACAACAACTTGTTTCAGTAACAACATCTTGTTTCAGTAACAACAGCTTGTTTCAGTAACAACAACTTGTTTCAGTAACAACATCTTGTTTCAGTAACAACAACTTGTTTCAGTAACAACAACAGCTTGTTTCAGTAACAACAACTTGTTTCAGTAACAACAACTTGTTTCAGTAACAACATCTTGTTTCAGTAACAACAACTTGTTTCAGTAACAACAACAGCTTGTTTCAGTAACAACAACAACTTGTTTCAGTAACAACAACAACTTGTTTCAGTAACAACAGCTTGTTTCAGTAACAACAGCTTGTTTCAGTAACAACAACAACTTGTTTCAGTAACAACAACAGCTTGTTTCAGTAACAACAACAACTTGTTTCAGTAACAACAGCTTGTTTCAGTAACAACAACAGCTTGTTTCAGTAACAACAACAGCTTGTTTCAGTAACAACAACAACTTGTTTCAGTAACAACAACAGCTTGTTTCAGTAACAACAACTTGTTTCAGTAACAACAACAGCTTGTTTCAGTAACAACAGCTTGTTTCAGTAACAACAACAACTTGTTTCAGTAACAACAGCTTGTTTCAGTAACAACAACAGCTTGTTTCAGTAACAACAACTTGTTTCAGTAACAACAACAGCTTGTTTCAGTAACAACAACAACTTGTTTCAGTAACAACAACAACTTGTTTCAGTAACAACATCTTGTTTCAGTAACAACAACTTGTTTCAGTAACAACAACAGCTTGTTTCAGTAACAACAACTTGTTCAGTAACAACAACTTGTTTCAGTAACAACATCTTGTTTCAGTAACAACAACTTGTTTCAGTAACAACAACAGCTTGTTTCAGTAACAACAACAACTTGTTTCAGTAACAACATCTTGTTTCAGTAACAACAACAACTTGTTTCAGTAACAACAGCTTGTTTCAGTAACAACATCTTGTTTCAGTAACAACAGCTTGTTTCAGTAACAACAACAGCTTGTTTCAGTAACAACAGCTTGTTTCAGTAACAACAACAACAACTTGTTTCAGTAACAACAACAGCTTGTTTCAGTAACAACAACAACTTGTTTCAGTAACAACAGCTTGTTTCAGTAACAACAACAGCTTGTTTCAGTAACAACAACAGCTTGTTTCAGTAACAACAACAACTTGTTTCAGTAACAACAACAGCTTGTTTCAGTAACAACAACTTGTTTCAGTAACAACAACAGCTTGTTTCAGTAACAACAGCTTGTTTCAGTAACAACAACAACTTGTTTCAGTAACAACAGCTTGTTTCAGTAACAACAACAGCTTGTTTCAGTAACAACAACTTGTTTCAGTAACAACAACAGCTTGTTTCAGTAACAACAACAACTTGTTTCAGTAACAACAACAGCTTGTTTCAGTAACAACAACAACAACTTGTTTCAGTAACAACAACAGCTTGTTTCAGTAACAACAACAACAGCTTGTTTCAGTAACAACAACAGCTTGTTTCAGTAACAACAACAACAGCTTGTTTCAGTAACAACAACAGCTTGTTTCAGTAACAACAGCTTGTTTCAGTAACAACAACAGCTTGTTTCAGTAACAACAACAGCTTGTTTCAGTAACAACAACAACTTGTTTCAGTAACAACAACAACAACAACTTGTTTCAGTAACAACAACAGCTTGTTTCAGTAACAACAGCTTGTTTCAGTAACAACAACAGCTTGTTTCAGTAACAACAACAACTTGTTTCAGTAACAACAACAGCTTGTTTCAGTAACAACAACAGCTTGTTTCAGTAACAACAACAACTTGTTTCAGTAACAACAACAGCTTGTTTCAGTAACAACAACTTGTTTCAGTAACAACAACAGCTTGTTTCAGTAACAACAGCTTGTTTCAGTAACAACAACAACTTGTTTCAGTAACAACAGCTTGTTTCAGTAACAACAACAGCTTGTTTCAGTAACAACAACTTGTTTCAGTAACAACAACAGCTTGTTTCAGTAACAACAACAACTTGTTTCAGTAACAACATCTTGTTTCAGTAACAACAACTTGTTTCAGTAACAACAACAGCTTGTTTCAGTAACAACAACTTGTTCAGTAACAACAACTTGTTTCAGTAACAACATCTTGTTTCAGTAACAACAACTTGTTTCAGTAACAACAACAGCTTGTTTCAGTAACAACAACAACTTGTTTCAGTAACAACATCTTGTTTCAGTAACAACAACAACTTGTTTCAGTAACAACAGCTTGTTTCAGTAACAACATCTTGTTTCAGTAACAACAGCTTGTTTCAGTAACAACAACAACTTGTTTCAGTAACAACAACAGCTTGTTTCAGTAACAACAACAACTTGTTTCAGTAACAACAGCTTGTTTCAGTAACAACAACAGCTTGTTTCAGTAACAACAACAGCTTGTTTCAGTAACAACAACAACTTGTTTCAGTAACAACAACAGCTTGTTTCAGTAACAACAACTTGTTTCAGTAACAACAACAACTTGTTTCAGTAACAACAGCTTGTTTCAGTAACAACAACAGCTTGTTTCAGTAACAACAACTTGTTTCAGTAACAACAACAGCTTGTTTCAGTAACAACAACTTGTTTCAGTAACAACAACAACTTGTTTCAGTAACAACAACAACTTGTTTCAGTAACAACAACAGCTTGTTTCAGTAACAACAGCTTGTTTCAGTAACAACAACAGCTTGTTTCAGTAACAACAACTTGTTTCAGTAACAACAACAGCTTGTTTCAGTAACAACAACAACTTGTTTCAGTAACAACAACAGCTTGTTTCAGTAACAACAACAACAACTTGTTTCAGTAACAACAACAGCTTGTTTCAGTAACAACAACAACAGTTTGTTTCAGTAACAACAACAGCTTGTTTCAGTAACAACAACAACAGCTTGTTTCAGTAACAACAACAGCTTGTTTCAGTAACAACAGCTTGTTTCAGTAACAACAACAGCTTGTTTCAGTAACAACAACAGCTTGTTTCAGTAACAACAACAACTTGTTTCAGTAACAACAACAACAACTTGTTTCAGTAACAACAACAGCTTGTTTCAGTAACAACAGCTTGTTTCAGTAACAACAACAGCTTGTTTCAGTAACAACAACAACTTGTTTCAGTAACAACAACAGCTTGTTTCAGTAACAACAACAGCTTGTTTCAGTAACAACAACAACTTGTTTCAGTAACAACAACAGCTTGTTTCAGTAACAACAACTTGTTTCAGTAACAACAACAGCTTGTTTCAGTAACAACAGCTTGTTTCAGTAACAACAACAACTTGTTTCAGTAACAACAGCTTGTTTCAGTAACAACAACAGCTTGTTTCAGTAACAACAACTTGTTTCAGTAACAACAACAGCTTGTTTCAGTAACAACAACAGCTTGTTTCAGTAACAACAGCTTGTTTCAGTAACAACAACAACTTGTTTCAGTAACAACAACAGCTTGTTTCAGTAACAACAACAACTTGTTTCAGTAACAACAGCTTGTTTCAGTAACAACAACAGCTTGTTTCAGTAACAACAACAGCTTGTTTCAGTAACAACAACAACTTGTTTCAGTAACAACAACAGCTTGTTTCAGTAACAACAACTTGTTTCAGTAACAACAACAGCTTGTTTCAGTAACAACAGCTTGTTTCAGTAACAACAACAACTTGTTTCAGTAACAACAGCTTGTTTCAGTAACAACAACAGCTTGTTTCAGTAACAACAACTTGTTTCAGTAACAACAACAGCTTGTTTCAGTAACAACAACAACTTGTTTCAGTAACAACAACAACTTGTTTCAGTAACAACAACAACTTGTTTCAGTAACAACAACAGCTTGTTTCAGTAACAACAGCTTGTTTCAGTAACAACAACAGCTTGTTTCAGTAACAACAACTTGTTTCAGTAACAACAACAGCTTGTTTCAGTAACAACAACAACTTGTTTCAGTAACAACAACAGCTTGTTTCAGTAACAACAACAACAACTTGTTTCAGTAACAACAACAGCTTGTTTCAGTAACAACAACAACAGCTTGTTTCAGTAACAACAACAGCTTGTTTCAGTAACAACAACAACAGCTTGTTTCAGTAACAACAACAGCTTGTTTCAGTAACAACAGCTTGTTTCAGTAACAACAACAGCTTGTTTCAGTAACAACAACAGCTTGTTTCAGTAACAACAACAACTTGTTTCAGTAACAACAACAACAACTTGTTTCAGTAACAACAACAGCTTGTTTCAGTAACAACAGCTTGTTTCAGTAACAACAACAGCTTGTTTCAGTAACAACAACAACTTGTTTCAGTAACAACAACAGCTTGTTTCAGTAACAACAACAGCTTGTTTCAGTAACAACAACAACTTGTTTCAGTAACAACAACAGCTTGTTTCAGTAACAACAACTTGTTTCAGTAACAACAACAGCTTGTTTCAGTAACAACAGCTTGTTTCAGTAACAACAACAACTTGTTTCAGTAACAACAGCTTGTTTCAGTAACAACAACAGCTTGTTTCAGTAACAACAACTTGTTTCAGTAACAACAACAGCTTGTTTCAGTAACAACAACAACTTGTTTCAGTAACAACAACAACTTGTTTCAGTAACAACATCTTGTTTCAGTAACAACAACTTGTTTCAGTAACAACAACAGCTTGTTTCAGTAACAACAACTTGTTCAGTAACAACAACTTGTTTCAGTAACAACATCTTGTTTCAGTAACAACAACTTGTTTCAGTAACAACAACAGCTTGTTTCAGTAACAACAACAACTTGTTTCAGTAACAACATCTTGTTTCAGTAACAACAACAACAACTTGTTTCAGTAACAACAGCTTGTTTCAGTAACAACATCTTGTTTCAGTAACAACAGCTTGTTTCAGTAACAACAACAGCTTGTTTCAGTAACAACAGCTTGTTTCAGTAACAACAACAACTTGTTTCAGTAACAACAACAGCTTGTTTCAGTAACAACAACAACTTGTTTCAGTAACAACAGCTTGTTTCAGTAACAACAACAGCTTGTTTCAGTAACAACAACAGCTTGTTTCAGTAACAACAACAACTTGTTTCAGTAACAACAACAGCTTGTTTCAGTAACAACAACTTGTTTCAGTAACAACAACAGCTTGTTTCAGTAACAACAGCTTGTTTCAGTAACAACAACAACTTGTTTCAGTAACAACAGCTTGTTTCAGTAACAACAACAGCTTGTTTCAGTAACAGCAACTTGTTTCAGTAACAACAACAGCTTGTTTCAGTAACAACAACAACTTGTTTCAGTAACAACAACATCTTGTTTCAGTAACAACAACAACAACTTGTTTCAGTAACAACAACAGCTTGTTTCAGTAACAACAACAACAGCTTGTTTCAGTAACAACAACAACTTGTTTCAGTAACAACAACAACAGCTTGTTTCAGTAACAACAGCTTGTTTCAGTAACAACAGCTTGTTTCAGTAACAACAACAGCTTGTTTCAGTAACAACAACAGCTTGTTTCAGTAACAACAACAACTTGTTTCAGTAACAACAACAACAACAACTTGTTTCAGTAACAACAACAGCTTGTTTCAGTAACAACAGTTTGTTTCAGTAACAACAACAGCTTGTTTCAGTAACAACAACAACTTGTTTCAGTAACAACAACAGCTTGTTTCAGTAACAACAGCATCTTGTTTTAGTAACAACAGCTTGTTTCAGTAACAACATCTTGTTTCAGTAACAACAACAACTTGTTTCAGTAACAACAACAGCTTGTTTCAGTAACAACAACAGCTTGTTTCAGTAACAACAACAACTTGTTTCAGTAACAACAGCAGCTTGTTTCAGTAACAACAACTTGTTTCAGTAACAACAACAACTTGTTTCAGTAACAACAACAGCTTGTTTCAGTAACAACAACAACAACAACAGCTTGTTTCAGTAACAACAACAACTTGTTTCAGTAACAACAGCTTGTTTCAGTAACAACAACAGCTTGTTTCAGTAACAACAACTTGTTTCAGTAACAACAACAGCTTGTTTCAGTAACAACAACAACTTGTTTCAGTAACAACAGCTTGTTTCAGTAACAACAGCTTGTTTCAGTAACAACAACTTGTTTCAGTAACAACAACAGCTTGTTTCAGTAACAACAACAACTTGTTTCAGTAACAACAACAACTTGTTTCAGTAACAACAGCTTGTTTCAGTAACAACAACAGCTTGTTTCAGTAACAACAATAACTTGTTTCAGTAACAACAGCTTGTTTCAGTAACAACAGCTTGTTTCAGTAACAACAACAGCTTGTTTCAGTAACAACAACAACAACAACAACAACTTGTTTCAGTAACAACAACAGCTTGTTTCAGTAACAACAAGAACTTGTTTCAGTAACAACATCTTGTTTCAGTAACAACAACTTGTTTCAGTAACAACAACAGCTTGTTTCAGTAACAACAACTTGTTTCAGTAACAACAACTTGTTTCAGTAACAACATCTTGTTTCAGTAACAACAACTTGTTTCAGTAACAACAACAGCTTGTTTCAGTAACAACAACTTGTTTCAGTAACAACATCTTGTTTCAGTAACAACAACAACAACTTGTTTCAGTAACAACAGCTTGTTTCAGTAACAACATCTTGTTTCAGTAACAACAGCTTGTTTCAGTAACAACAACAGCTTGTTTCAGTAACAACAGCTTGTTTCAGTAACAACAACAACTTGTTTCAGTAACAACAACAACTTGTTTCAGTAACAACAACAACTTGTTTCAGTAACAACAGCTTGTTTCAGTAACAACAACAGCTTGTTTCAGTAACAACAACAGCTTGTTTCAGTAACAACAACAACTTGTTTCAGTAACAACAACAGCTTGTTTCAGTAACAACAACTTGTTTCAGTAACAACAACAGCTTGTTTCAGTAACAACAGCTTGTTTCAGTAACAACAACAACTTGTTTCAGTAACAACAGCTTGTTTCAGTAACAACAACAGCTTGTTTCAGTAACAACAACTTGTTTCAGTAACAACAACAGCTTGTTTCAGTAACAACAACAACTTGTTTCAGTAACAACAACAGCTTGTTTCAGTAACAACAACAACTTGTTTCAGTAACAACAACAGCTTGTTTCAGTAACAACAACAACAGCTTGTTTCAGTAACAACAACAGCTTGTTTCAGTAACAACAACAACAGCTTGTTTCAGTAACAACAACAGCTTGTTTCAGTAACAACAGCTTGTTTCAGTAACAACAACAGCTTGTTTCAGTAACAACAACAGCTTGTTTCAGTAACAACAACTTGTTTCAGTAACAACAACAACAACTTGTTTCAGTAACAACAACAGCTTGTTTCAGTAACAACAGCTTGTTTCAGTAACAACAACAGCTTGTTTCAGTAACAACAACAACTTGTTTCAGTAACAACAACAGCTTGTTTCAGTAACAACAACAACTTGTTTCAGTAACAACAGCAGCTTGTTTCAGTAACAACAACTTGTTTCAGTAACAACATCTTGTTTCAGTAACAACAACAACTTGTTTCAGTAACAACAACAGCTTGTTTCAGTAACAACAACAGCTTGTTTCAGTAACAACAACAACTTGTTTCAGTAACAACAGCAGCTTGTTTCAGTAACAACAACTTGTTTCAGTAACAACAACAACTTGTTTCAGTAACAACAACAGCTTGTTTCAGTAACAACAACAGCTTGTTTCAGTAACAACAACAACTTGTTTCAGTAACAACAGCTTGTTTCAGTAACAACAACAACAACAACAACAACAACAGCTTGTTTCAGTAACAACAACAACTTGTTTCAGTAACAACAGGTTGTTTCAGTAACAACAACAGCTTGTTTCAGTAACAACAACTTGTTTCAGTAACAACAACAGCTTGTTTCAGTAACAACAACAACTTGTTTCAGTAACAACAGCTTGTTTCAGTAACAACAACAGCTTGTTTCAGTAACAACAACTTCTTTCAGTAACAACAACAGCTTGTTTCAGTAACAACAACAACAACTTGTTTCAGTAACAACAACAACTTGTTTCAGTAACAACAGCTTGTTTCAGTAACAACAACAGCTTGTTTCAGTAACAACAATAACTTGTTTCAGTAACAACAGCTTGTTTCAGTAACAACAGCTTGTTTCAGTAACAACAACAGCTTGTTTCAGTAACAACAACAACTTGTTTCAGTAACAACAACAGCTTGTTTCAGTAACAACAACAACTTGTTTCAGTAACAACAACAACTTGTTTCAGTAACAACAACAGCTTGTTTCAGTAACAACAACTTGTTTCAGTAACAACAACAGCTTGTTTCAGTAACAACAACAACTTGTTTCAGTAACAACAACAGCGTGTTTCAGTAACAACAACAACTTGTTTCAGTAACAACAACAACTTGTTTCAGTAACAACAACAGCTTGTTTCAGTAACAACAACAACTTGCTTCAGTAACAACAACAGCTTGTTTCAGTAACAACAACTGCTTGTTTCAGTAACAACAGCTTGTTTCAGTAACAACAACAGCTTGTTTCAGTAACAACAACAGCTTGTTTCAGTAACAACAGCTTGTTTCAGTAACAACAACAGCTTGTTTCAGTAACAACATCTTGTTTCAGTAACAACAGCTTGTTTCAGTAACAACAACAACTTGTTTCAGTAACAACAACACCTTGTTTCAGTAACAACAACTTGTTTCAGTAACAACAACAGCTTGTTTCAGTAACAACAACAACTTGTTTCAGTAACAACAACTTGTTTCAGTAACAACAACAACTTGTTTCAGTAACAACAGCTTGTTTCAGTAACAACAACTGCTTGTTTCAGTAACAACAGCTTGTTTCAGCAACAACAACAGCTTGTTTCAGTAACAACAACAACAGCTTGTTTCAGTAACAACAGCTTGTTTCAGTAACAACAGCTTGTTTCAGTAACATCAACTTGTTTCAGTAACAACAACAACTTGTTTCAGTAACAACAGCTTGTTTCAGTAACAACAACAGCTTGTTTCAGTAACAACAACTTGTTTCAGTAACAACAACAGCTTGTTTCAGTAACAACAACAACAACAACAACTTGTTTCAGTAACAACAACAGCTTGTTTCAGTAACAACAACAACTTGTTTCAGTAACAACAACAGCTTGTTTCAGTAACAACAACAACAGCTTGTTTCAGTAACAACAACAGCTTGTTTCAGTAACAACAACAACTTGTTTCAGTAACAACAACAACTTGTTTCAGTAACAACAACAGCTTGTTTCAGTAACAACAACAACTTGTTTCAGTAACAACAGCTTGTTTCAGTAACAACAACAGCTTGTTTCAGTAACAACTTGTTTCAGTAACAACAGCAGCTTGTTTCAGTAACAACAACAGCTTGTTTCAGTAACAACAGCTTGTTTCAGTAACAACAACAGCTTGTTTCAGTAACAACAACAGCTTGTTTCAGTAACAACAACTTGTTTCAGTAACAACAACAGCTTGTTTCAGTAACAACAACAACTTGTTTCAGTAACAACAACAGCTTGTTTCAGTAACAACAACAACTTGTTTCAGTAACAACAACAACTTGTTTCAGTAACAACAACAGCTTGTTTCAGTAACAACAACAACAGCTTGTTTCAGTAACAACAACAGCTTGTTTCAGTAACAACAGCTTGTTTCAGTAACAACAACAGCTTGTTTCAGTAACAACAACAGCTTGTTTCAGTAACAACAACAACTTGTTTCAGTAACAACAACAACAACAACTTGTTTCAGTAACAACAACAGCTTGTTTCAGTAACAACAGCTTGTTTCAGTAACAACAACAGCTTGTTTCAGTAACAACAACAACTTGTTTCAGTAACAACAACAGCTTGTTTCAGTAACAACAACAGCTTGTTTCAGTAACAACAACAACTTGTTTCAGTAACAACAACAGCTTGTTTCAGTAACAACAACTTGTTTCAGTAACAACAACAGCTTGTTTCAGTAACAACAGCTTGTTTCAGTAACAACAACAACTTGTTTCAGTAACAACAGCTTGTTTCAGTAACAACAACAGCTTGTTTCAGTAACAACAACTTGTTTCAGTAACAACAACAGCTTGTTTCAGTAACAACAACAACTTGTTTCAGTAACAACATCTTGTTTCAGTAACAACAACTTGTTTCAGTAACAACAACAGCTTGTTTCAGTAACAACAACTTGTTCAGTAACAACAACTTGTTTCAGTAACAACATCTTGTTTCAGTAACAACAACTTGTTTCAGTAACAACAACAGCTTGTTTCAGTAACAACAACAACTTGTTTCAGTAACAACATCTTGTTTCAGTAACAACAACAACTTGTTTCAGTAACAACAGCTTGTTTCAGTAACAACATCTTGTTTCAGTAACAACAGCTTGTTTCAGTAACAACAACAACTTGTTTCAGTAACAACAACAGCTTGTTTCAGTAACAACAACAACTTGTTTCAGTAACAACAGCTTGTTTCAGTAACAACAACAGCTTGTTTCAGTAACAACAACAGCTTGTTTCAGTAACAACAACAACTTGTTTCAGTAACAACAACAGCTTGTTTCAGTAACAACAACTTGTTTCAGTAACAACAACAACTTGTTTCAGTAACAACAGCTTGTTTCAGTAACAACAACAGCTTGTTTCAGTAACAACAACTTGTTTCAGTAACAACAACAGCTTGTTTCAGTAACAACAACTTGTTTCAGTAACAACAACAACTTGTTTCAGTAACAACAACAACTTGTTTCAGTAACAACAACAGCTTGTTTCAGTAACAACAGCTTGTTTCAGTAACAACAACAGCTTGTTTCAGTAACAACAACTTGTTTCAGTAACAACAACAGCTTGTTTCAGTAACAACAACAACTTGTTTCAGTAACAACAACAGCTTGTTTCAGTAACAACAACAACAACTTGTTTCAGTAACAACAACAGCTTGTTTCAGTAACAACAACAACAGTTTGTTTCAGTAACAACAACAGCTTGTTTCAGTAACAACAACAACAGCTTGTTTCAGTAACAACAACAGCTTGTTTCAGTAACAACAGCTTGTTTCAGTAACAACAACAGCTTGTTTCAGTAACAACAACAGCTTGTTTCAGTAACAACAACAACTTGTTTCAGTAACAACAACAACAACTTGTTTCAGTAACAACAACAGCTTGTTTCAGTAACAACAGCTTGTTTCAGTAACAACAACAGCTTGTTTCAGTAACAACAACAACTTGTTTCAGTAACAACAACAGCTTGTTTCAGTAACAACAACAGCTTGTTTCAGTAACAACAACAACTTGTTTCAGTAACAACAACAGCTTGTTTCAGTAACAACAACTTGTTTCAGTAACAACAACAGCTTGTTTCAGTAACAACAGCTTGTTTCAGTAACAACAACAACTTGTTTCAGTAACAACAGCTTGTTTCAGTAACAACAACAGCTTGTTTCAGTAACAACAACTTGTTTCAGTAACAACAACAGCTTGTTTCAGTAACAACAACAGCTTGTTTCAGTAACAACAGCTTGTTTCAGTAACAACAACAACTTGTTTCAGTAACAACAACAGCTTGTTTCAGTAACAACAACAACTTGTTTCAGTAACAACAGCTTGTTTCAGTAACAACAACAGCTTGTTTCAGTAACAACAACAGCTTGTTTCAGTAACAACAACAACTTGTTTCAGTAACAACAACAGCTTGTTTCAGTAACAACAACTTGTTTCAGTAACAACAACAGCTTGTTTCAGTAACAACAGCTTGTTTCAGTAACAACAACAACTTGTTTCAGTAACAACAGCTTGTTTCAGTAACAACAACAGCTTGTTTCAGTAACAACAACTTGTTTCAGTAACAACAACAGCTTGTTTCAGTAACAACAACAACTTGTTTCAGTAACAACAACAACTTGTTTCAGTAACAACAACAACTTGTTTCAGTAACAACAACAGCTTGTTTCAGTAACAACAGCTTGTTTCAGTAACAACAACAGCTTGTTTCAGTAACAACAACTTGTTTCAGTAACAACAACAGCTTGTTTCAGTAACAACAACAACTTGTTTCAGTAACAACAACAGCTTGTTTCAGTAACAACAACAACAACTTGTTTCAGTAACAACAACAGCTTGTTTCAGTAACAACAACAACAGCTTGTTTCAGTAACAACAACAGCTTGTTTCAGTAACAACAACAACAGCTTGTTTCAGTAACAACAACAGCTTGTTTCAGTAACAACAGCTTGTTTCAGTAACAACAACAGCTTGTTTCAGTAACAACAACAGCTTGTTTCAGTAACAACAACAACTTGTTTCAGTAACAACAACAACAACTTGTTTCAGTAACAACAACAGCTTGTTTCAGTAACAACAGCTTGTTTCAGTAACAACAACAGCTTGTTTCAGTAACAACAACAACTTGTTTCAGTAACAACAACAGCTTGTTTCAGTAACAACAACAGCTTGTTTCAGTAACAACAACAACTTGTTTCAGTAACAACAACAGCTTGTTTCAGTAACAACAACTTGTTTCAGTAACAACAACAGCTTGTTTCAGTAACAACAGCTTGTTTCAGTAACAACAACAACTTGTTTCAGTAACAACAGCTTGTTTCAGTAACAACAACAGCTTGTTTCAGTAACAACAACTTGTTTCAGTAACAACAACAGCTTGTTTCAGTAACAACAACAACTTGTTTCAGTAACAACAACAACTTGTTTCAGTAACAACATCTTGTTTCAGTAACAACAACTTGTTTCAGTAACAACAACAGCTTGTTTCAGTAACAACAACTTGTTCAGTAACAACAACTTGTTTCAGTAACAACATCTTGTTTCAGTAACAACAACTTGTTTCAGTAACAACAACAGCTTGTTTCAGTAACAACAACAACTTGTTTCAGTAACAACATCTTGTTTCAGTAACAACAACAACAACTTGTTTCAGTAACAACAGCTTGTTTCAGTAACAACATCTTGTTTCAGTAACAACAGCTTGTTTCAGTAACAACAACAGCTTGTTTCAGTAACAACAGCTTGTTTCAGTAACAACAACAACTTGTTTCAGTAACAACAACAGCTTGTTTCAGTAACAACAACAACTTGTTTCAGTAACAACAGCTTGTTTCAGTAACAACAACAGCTTGTTTCAGTAACAACAACAGCTTGTTTCAGTAACAACAACAACTTGTTTCAGTAACAACAACAGCTTGTTTCAGTAACAACAACTTGTTTCAGTAACAACAACAGCTTGTTTCAGTAACAACAGCTTGTTTCAGTAACAACAACAACTTGTTTCAGTAACAACAGCTTGTTTCAGTAACAACAACAGCTTGTTTCAGTAACAGCAACTTGTTTCAGTAACAACAACAGCTTGTTTCAGTAACAACAACAACTTGTTTCAGTAACAACAACATCTTGTTTCAGTAACAACAACAACAACTTGTTTCAGTAACAACAACAGCTTGTTTCAGTAACAACAACAACAGCTTGTTTCAGTAACAACAACAACTTGTTTCAGTAACAACAACAACAGCTTGTTTCAGTAACAACAGCTTGTTTCAGTAACAACAGCTTGTTTCAGTAACAACAACAGCTTGTTTCAGTAACAACAACAGCTTGTTTCAGTAACAACAACAACTTGTTTCAGTAACAACAACAACAACAACTTGTTTCAGTAACAACAACAGCTTGTTTCAGTAACAACAGTTTGTTTCAGTAACAACAACAGCTTGTTTCAGTAACAACAACAACTTGTTTCAGTAACAACAACAGCTTGTTTCAGTAACAACAGCATCTTGTTTTAGTAACAACAGCTTGTTTCAGTAACAACATCTTGTTTCAGTAACAACAACAACTTGTTTCAGTAACAACAACAGCTTGTTTCAGTAACAACAACAGCTTGTTTCAGTAACAACAACAACTTGTTTCAGTAACAACAGCAGCTTGTTTCAGTAACAACAACTTGTTTCAGTAACAACAACAACTTGTTTCAGTAACAACAACAGCTTGTTTCAGTAACAACAACAACAACAACAGCTTGTTTCAGTAACAACAACAACTTGTTTCAGTAACAACAGCTTGTTTCAGTAACAACAACAGCTTGTTTCAGTAACAACAACTTGTTTCAGTAACAACAACAGCTTGTTTCAGTAACAACAACAACTTGTTTCAGTAACAACAGCTTGTTTCAGTAACAACAGCTTGTTTCAGTAACAACAACTTGTTTCAGTAACAACAACAGCTTGTTTCAGTAACAACAACAACTTGTTTCAGTAACAACAACAACTTGTTTCAGTAACAACAGCTTGTTTCAGTAACAACAACAGCTTGTTTCAGTAACAACAATAACTTGTTTCAGTAACAACAGCTTGTTTCAGTAACAACAGCTTGTTTCAGTAACAACAACAGCTTGTTTCAGTAACAACAACAACAACAACAACAACTTGTTTCAGTAACAACAACAGCTTGTTTCAGTAACAACAAGAACTTGTTTCAGTAACAACATCTTGTTTCAGTAACAACAACTTGTTTCAGTAACAACAACAGCTTGTTTCAGTAACAACAACTTGTTTCAGTAACAACAACTTGTTTCAGTAACAACATCTTGTTTCAGTAACAACAACTTGTTTCAGTAACAACAACAGCTTGTTTCAGTAACAACAACTTGTTTCAGTAACAACATCTTGTTTCAGTAACAACAACAACAACTTGTTTCAGTAACAACAGCTTGTTTCAGTAACAACATCTTGTTTCAGTAACAACAGCTTGTTTCAGTAACAACAACAGCTTGTTTCAGTAACAACAGCTTGTTTCAGTAACAACAACAACTTGTTTCAGTAACAACAACAACTTGTTTCAGTAACAACAACAACTTGTTTCAGTAACAACAGCTTGTTTCAGTAACAACAACAGCTTGTTTCAGTAACAACAACAGCTTGTTTCAGTAACAACAACAACTTGTTTCAGTAACAACAACAGCTTGTTTCAGTAACAACAACTTGTTTCAGTAACAACAACAGCTTGTTTCAGTAACAACAGCTTGTTTCAGTAACAACAACAACTTGTTTCAGTAACAACAGCTTGTTTCAGTAACAACAACAGCTTGTTTCAGTAACAACAACTTGTTTCAGTAACAACAACAGCTTGTTTCAGTAACAACAACAACTTGTTTCAGTAACAACAACAGCTTGTTTCAGTAACAACAACAACTTGTTTCAGTAACAACAACAGCTTGTTTCAGTAACAACAACAACAGCTTGTTTCAGTAACAACAACAGCTTGTTTCAGTAACAACAACAACAGCTTGTTTCAGTAACAACAACAGCTTGTTTCAGTAACAACAGCTTGTTTCAGTAACAACAACAGCTTGTTTCAGTAACAACAACAGCTTGTTTCAGTAACAACAACTTGTTTCAGTAACAACAACAACAACTTGTTTCAGTAACAACAACAGCTTGTTTCAGTAACAACAGCTTGTTTCAGTAACAACAACAGCTTGTTTCAGTAACAACAACAACTTGTTTCAGTAACAACAACAGCTTGTTTCAGTAACAACAACAACTTGTTTCAGTAACAACAGCAGCTTGTTTCAGTAACAACAACTTGTTTCAGTAACAACATCTTGTTTCAGTAACAACAACAACTTGTTTCAGTAACAACAACAGCTTGTTTCAGTAACAACAACAGCTTGTTTCAGTAACAACAACAACTTGTTTCAGTAACAACAGCAGCTTGTTTCAGTAACAACAACTTGTTTCAGTAACAACAACAACTTGTTTCAGTAACAACAACAGCTTGTTTCAGTAACAACAACAGCTTGTTTCAGTAACAACAACAACTTGTTTCAGTAACAACAGCTTGTTTCAGTAACAACAACAACAACAACAACAACAACAGCTTGTTTCAGTAACAACAACAACTTGTTTCAGTAACAACAGGTTGTTTCAGTAACAACAACAGCTTGTTTCAGTAACAACAACTTGTTTCAGTAACAACAACAGCTTGTTTCAGTAACAACAACAACTTGTTTCAGTAACAACAGCTTGTTTCAGTAACAACAACAGCTTGTTTCAGTAACAACAACTTCTTTCAGTAACAACAACAGCTTGTTTCAGTAACAACAACAACAACTTGTTTCAGTAACAACAACAACTTGTTTCAGTAACAACAGCTTGTTTCAGTAACAACAACAGCTTGTTTCAGTAACAACAATAACTTGTTTCAGTAACAACAGCTTGTTTCAGTAACAACAGCTTGTTTCAGTAACAACAACAGCTTGTTTCAGTAACAACAACAACTTGTTTCAGTAACAACAACAGCTTGTTTCAGTAACAACAACAACTTGTTTCAGTAACAACAACAACTTGTTTCAGTAACAACAACAGCTTGTTTCAGTAACAACAACTTGTTTCAGTAACAACAACAGCTTGTTTCAGTAACAACAACAACTTGTTTCAGTAACAACAACAGCGTGTTTCAGTAACAACAACAACTTGTTTCAGTAACAACAACAACTTGTTTCAGTAACAACAACAGCTTGTTTCAGTAACAACAACAACTTGCTTCAGTAACAACAACAGCTTGTTTCAGTAACAACAACTGCTTGTTTCAGTAACAACAGCTTGTTTCAGTAACAACAACAGCTTGTTTCAGTAACAACAACAGCTTGTTTCAGTAACAACAGCTTGTTTCAGTAACAACAACAGCTTGTTTCAGTAACAACATCTTGTTTCAGTAACAACAGCTTGTTTCAGTAACAACAACAACTTGTTTC
This sequence comes from Notolepis coatsorum, assembly GCF_963971535.1. Lineage (NCBI taxonomy): Eukaryota > Metazoa > Chordata > Actinopteri > Aulopiformes > Paralepididae > Notolepis > Notolepis coatsorum. Next base: position 98,947,149 of record NC_140174.1, on the reverse strand, counting down.
AGTAACAACAACACCTTGTTTCAGTAACAACAACTTGTTTCAGTAACAACAACAGCTTGTTTCAGTAACAACAACAACTTGTTTCAGTAACAACAACTTGTTTCAGTAACAACAACAACTTGTTTCAGTAACAACAGCTTGTTTCAGTAACAACAACTGCTTGTTTCAGTAACAACAGCTTGTTTCAGCAACAACAACAGCTTGTTTCAGTAACAACAACAACAGCTTGTTTCAGTAACAACAGCTTGTTTCAGTAACAACAGCTTGTTTCAGTAACATCAACTTGTTTCAGTAACAACAACAACTTGTTTCAGTAACAACAGCTTGTTTCAGTAACAACAACAGCTTGTTTCAGTAACAACAACTTGTTTCAGTAACAACAACAGCTTGTTTCAGTAACAACAACAACAACAACAACTTGTTTCAGTAACAACAACAGCTTGTTTCAGTAACAACAACAACTTGTTTCAGTAACAACAACAGCTTGTTTCAGTAACAACAACAACAGCTTGTTTCAGTAACAACAACAGCTTGTTTCAGTAACAACAACAACTTGTTTCAGTAACAACAACAACTTGTTTCAGTAACAACAACAGCTTGTTTCAGTAACAACAACAACTTGTTTCAGTAACAACAGCTTGTTTCAGTAACAACAACAGCTTGTTTCAGTAACAACTTGTTTCAGTAACAACAGCAGCTTGTTTCAGTAACAACAACAGCTTGTTTCAGTAACAACAGCTTGTTTCAGTAACAACAACAGCTTGTTTCAGTAACAACAACAGCTTGTTTCAGTAACAACAACTTGTTTCAGTAACAACAACAGCTTGTTTCAGTAACAACAACAACTTGTTTCAGTAACAACAACAGCTTGTTTCAGTAACAACAACAACTTGTTTCAGTAACAACAACAACTTGTTTCAGTAACAACAACAGCTTGTTTCAGTAACAACAACAACAACAACAACAACTTGTTTCAGTAACAACAACAGCTTGTTTCAGTAACAACAGCTTGTTTCAGTAACAACAACTTGTTTCAGTAACAACAACAGCTTGTTTCAGTAACAACAGCTTGTTTCAGTAACAACAACAGCTTGTTTCAGTAACAACAACAGCTTGTTTCAGTAACAACAACTTGTTTCAGTAACAACAACAGCTTGTTTCAGTAACAACAACTTGTTTCAGTAACAACAGCTTGTTTCAGTAACAACAACTTGTTTCAGTAACAACAACAGCTTGTTTCAGTAACAACAACAGCTTGTTTCAGTAACAACAACAGCTTGTTTCAGTAACAACAACAGCTTGTTTCTGTAACAACAACAGCTTGTTTCAGTAACAACAGCTTGTTTCAGTAACAACAGCTTGTTTCAGTAACAACAACAGCTTGTTTCTGTAACAACAACAGCTTGTTTCAGTAACAACAGCTTGTTTCAGTAACAACAACTTGTTTCAGTAAAAACAGCTTGTTTCTGTAACAACAACAGCTTGTTTCAGTAACAACAGCTTGTTTCAGTAACAACAACTTGTTTCAGTAACAACAGCTTGTTTCTGTAACAACAACAGCTTGTTTCAGTAACAACAACAACTTGTTTCAGTAACAACAGCTTGTTTCAGTAACAACAACTTGTTTCAGTAACAACAGCTTGTTTCAGTAACAACAACAGCTTGTTTCTGTAACAACAACAGCTTGTTTCTGTAACAACAACAGCTTGTTTCAGTAACAACAGCTTGTTTCAGTAACAACAACTTGTTTCAGTAACAACAGCTTGTTTCAGTAACAACAACAGCTTGTTTCAGTAACAACAACTTGTTTCAGTAACAACAACAGCTTGTTTCAGTAACAACAACAGCTTGTTTCAGTAACAACAACAGCTTGTTTCAGTAACAACAGCTTGTTTCAGTAACAACAGCTTGTTTCAGTAACAACAGCTTGTTTCAGTAACAACAACTGCTTGTTTCAGTAACAACAGCTTGTTTCAGTAACAACATCTTGTTTCAGTAACAACAACAGCTTGTTTCAGTAACAACAGCTTGTTTCAGTAACAACATCTTGTTTCAGTAACAACAGCTTGTTTCAGTAACAACATCTTGTTTCAGTAACAACAACAGCTTGTTTCAGTAACAACAACTTGTTTCAGTAACAACAACAGCTTGTTTCAGTAACAACAACAACTTGTTTCAGTAACAACAACAGCTTGTTTCAGTAACAACAACAACTTGTTTCAGTAACAACAACAGCTTGTTTCAGTAACAACAGCTTGTTTCAGTAACAACAGCTTGTTTCAGTAACAACAGCTTGTTTCAGTAACAACAACAGCTTGTTTCAGTAACAACAGCTTGTTTCAGTAACAACAACAGCTTGTTTCAGTAACAACAGCTTGTTTCAGTAACAACATCTTGTTTCAGTAACAACAACAGCTTGTTTCAGTAACAACAGCTTGTTTCAGTAACAACAACAACTTGTTTCAGTAACACCAGCTTGTTTCAGTAACAACAACAACTTGTTTCAGTAACAACAGCTTGTTTCAGTAACAACAACATCTTGTTTCAGTAACAACAACAGCTTGTTTCAGTAACAACAACAGCTTGTTTCAGTAACAACAACAACTTGTTTCAGTAACAACAACAGCTTGTTTCAGTAACAACAACAGCTTGTTTCATTAACAAAAACAACTTGTTTCAGTAACAACAACAACAACAACAACAACAACAACAACAACTTGTTTCAGTAACAACAACAGCTTGTTTCAGTAACAACAACAGCTTGTTTCAGTAACAACACCCCGATGTCTTCCATCAAGGGCATGATATCGACTATGTACAATCTCATTCTCTCCTTATGTCCAACCACAATACACAATATTAAAAGTAAATGGGAGGAGGATTTAGAGGAGGAGATCTCGGATGACATTTGGGTTGACATTCTACGTCTTGTTCATTCTTCTTCTATTTGTGCAAGACACGGGCTGATACAATGCAAAATTGTTCATCGAGTACACCTGACGAAAGTCAGATTAGCCAAAATGTATGAAGATATCGATCCTATATGTGATAGATGTCATTCGGCCCCAGCCACATATACTCACATGTTTTGGACATGCCCCTCCTTGCACAGGTATTGGACAAATATTTTTGAAACCATCTCGGGAAGTATTGAGACAAATCTTGAACCAAATGTATTGACAGCGCTTTTTGGATACTCCCCACCTATGTTATCACTTTCAAAGCACAAAGCACACGTTGTGGCATTTACCACTCTACTGGCCAGGCGGCTGATTCTGTTCAAATGGAAGTCCGCTGCTCCCCCCACTCACCTTCACTGGATTAGAGACATACTATACTTTATCAAACTTGAAAAGATAAGATGCACTCTGAGAGGTTCTTCATCTATGTTCAAGAAAACGTGGGGTTCATTCCTTGTACTTGTGGATGATGTACAGTTCCATACTATTCCAGAATAACAATTTGTATGCTGCTTGTTGGTATTCATCTGTGTGAACGTTAATTCAACGTGAGTTATTTGATATACCGGATATACATTGGAGAAGCATATTTGGGTACCTAAACATGTGCTATATATTTGATATACTATGTATATACGTTTGAGACGACTGTCGGGCGACCAAATCAGTGTTTGTTTGTATTATTATTTACTTTTGAACTCTGTTTTATTTTTTCTTGTTTTTAATTTTTTAATTTTATTTTCTTCTGTTTAATGTTGTTATCTGTTCTATGTGGACAATGACAATACAACAATGTATATATACAGACATATACTTATAATGTCTATGTCCTCAAAAAAGTATAATAAACAAAAAAGTAACAACAACAGCTTGTTTCAGTAACAACAGCTTGTTTCAGTAACAACAACAGCTTGTTTCAGTAACAACAACAGCTTGTTTCAGTAACAACAACAGCTTGTTTCAGTAACAACAGCTTGTTTCAGTAACAACAAAAACTTGTTTCAGTAACAACAGCTTGTTTCAGTAACAACAACAGCTTGTTTCAGTAACAACAACAGCTTGTTTCAGTAACAACAGCTTGTTTCAGTAACAACAACAGCTTGTTTCAGTAACAACAACTTGTTTCAGTAACAACAGCTTGTTTCAGTAACAACAACAGCTTGTTTCAGTAACAACAACAGCTTGTTTCAGTAACAACAGCTTGTTTCAGTAACAACAACAGCTTGTTTCAGTAACAACAACAGCTTGTTTCAGTAACAACAGCTTGTTTCAGTAACAACAACAGCTTGTTTCAGTAACAACAACAGCTTGTTTCAGTAACAACAGCTTGTTTCAGTAACAACAACAGCTTGTTTCAGTAACAACAGCTTGTTTCAGTAACAACAACAGCTTGTTTCAGTAACAACAACATCTTGTTTCAGTAACAACAACAGCTTGTTTCAGTAACAACAGCTTGTTTCAGTAACAACAACAGCTTGTTTCAGTAACAACAACAGCTTGTTTCAGTAACAACAACAGCTTGTTTCAGTAACAACAGCTTGTTTCAGTAACAACAACAGCTTGTTTCAGTAACAACAACAACTTGTTTCAGTAACAACAACAACTTGTTTCAGTAACAACAACAGCTTGTTTCAGTAACAACAGCTTGTTTCAGTAACAACAACATCTTGTTTCAGTAACAACAGCTTGTTTCAGTAACAACAACAACTTGTTTCAGTAACAACAACAGCTTGTTTCAGTAACAACAACAGCTTGTTTCAGTAACAACAGCTTGTTTCAGTAACAACAACAGCTTGTTTCAGTAACAACAGCTTGTTTCAGTAACAACAACAACTTGTTTCAGTAACAACAACAGCTTGTTTCAGTAACAACAGCTTGTTTCAGTAACAACAACAGCTTGTTTCAGTAACAACAGCTTGTTTCAGTAACAACAGCTTGTTTCAGTAACAACAACAACTTGTTTCAGTAACAACAACAGCTTGTTTCAGTAACAACAACTTGTTTCAGTAACAACAACAACTTGTTTCAGTAACAATAACAGCTTGTTTCAGTAACAACAACTTGTTTCAGTAACAACATCTTGTTTCAGTAACAACAACTTGTTTCAGTAACAACAGCTTGTTTCAGTAACAACAACTTGTTTCAGTAACAACATCTTGTTTCAGTAACAACAGCTTGTTTCAGTAACAACAACTTGTTTCAGTAACAACATCTTGTTTCAGTAACAACAACTTGTTTCAGTAACAACAACAGCTTGTTTCAGTAACAACAACTTGTTTCAGTAACAACAACTTGTTTCAGTAACAACATCTTGTTTCAGTAACAACAACTTGTTTCAGTAACAACAACTTGTTTCAGTAACAACATCTTGTTTCAGTAACAACAACTTGTTTCAGTAACAACAACAGCTTGTTTCAGTAACAACAACTTGTTTCAGTAACAACAACAACTTGTTTCAGTAACAACAGCTTGTTTCAGTAACAACATCTTGTTTCAGTAACAACAGCTTGTTTCAGTAACAACAACAGCTTGTTTCAGTAACAACAGCTTGTTTCAGTAACAACAACAACTTGTTTCAGTAACAACATCTTGTTTCAGTAACAACAACAACTTGTTTCAGTAACAACAGCTTGTTTCAGTAACAACATCTTGTTTCAGTAACAACAGCTTGTTTCAGTAACAACAACAGCTTGTTTCAGTAACAACAGCTTGTTTCAGTAACAACAACAACTTGTTTCAGTAACAACAACAGCTTGTTTCAGTAACAACAACAACTTGTTTCAGTAACAACAGCTTGTTTCAGTAACAACAACAGCTTGTTTCAGTAACAACAACAGCTTGTTTCAGTAACAACAACAACTTGTTTCAGTAACAACAACAGCTTGTTTCAGTAACAACAACTTGTTTCAGTAACAACAACAGCTTGTTTCAGTAACAACAGCTTGTTTCAGTAACAACAACAACAACTTGTTTCAGTAACAACAGCTTGTTTCAGTAACAACAACAGCTTGTTTCAGTAACAACAACTTGTTTCAGTAACAACAACAGCTTGTTTCAGTAACAACAACAACTTGTTTCAGTAACAACAACAGCTTGTTTCAGTAACAACAACAACTTGTTTCAGTAACAACAACAGCTTGTTTCAGTAACAACAACAACAACAGCTTGTTTCAGTAACAACAACAGCTTGTTTCAGTAACAACAACAACAGCTTGTTTCAGTAACAACAACAGCTTGTTTCAGTAACAACAACAGCTTGTTTCAGTAACAACAACAACTTGTTTCAGTAACAACAACAACAACTTGTTTCAGTAACAACAACAGCTTGTTTCAGTAACAACAGCTTGTTTCAGTAACAACAACAGCTTGTTTCAGTAACAACAACAACTTGTTTCAGTAACAACAACAGCTTGTTTCAGTAACAACAGCATCTTGTTTCAGTAACAACAGCTTGTTTCAGTAACAACATCTTGTTTCAGTAACAACAACAACTTGTTTCAGTAACAACAACAGCTTGTTTCAGTAACAACAACAGCTTGTTTCAGTAACAACAACACCTTGTTTCAGTAACAACAGCTTGTTTCAGTAACAACAACAACAACAGCTTGTTTCAGTAACAACAACAACTTGTTTCAGTAACAACAGCTTGTTTCAGTAACAACAACAGCTTGTTTCAGTAACAACAACTTGTTTCAGTAACAACAACAGCTTGTTTCAGTAACAACAACAACTTGTTTCAGTAACAACAGCTTGTTTCAGTAACAACAACAGCTTGTTTCAGTAACAACAGCTTGTTTCAGTAACAACAACTTGTTTCAGTAACAACAACAACTTGTTTCAGTAACAACAACAACTTGTTTCAGTAACAACAGCTTGTTTCAGTAACAACAACAACTTGTTTCAGTAACAACAACAACTTGTTTCAGTAACAACAGCTTGTTTCAGTAACAACAACAGCTTGTTTCAGTAACAACAATAACTTGTTTCAGTAACAACAGCTTGTTTCAGTAACAACAGCTTGTTTCAGTAACAACAACAGCTTGTTTCAGTAACAACAACAACTTGTTTCAGTAACAACAACAGCTTGTTTCAGTAACAACAACAACTTGTTTCAGTAACAACATCTTGTTTCAGTAACAACAACTTGTTTCAGTAACAACAACAGCTTGTTTCAGTAACAACAACTTGTTTCAGTAACAACAACTTGTTTCAGTAACAACAACAGCTTGTTTCAGTAACAACAACAACAACTTGTTTCAGTAACAACATCTTGTTTCAGTAACAACAACAACTTGTTTCAGTAACAACAGCTTGTTTCAGTAACAACATCTTGTTTCAGTAACAACAGCTTGTTTCAGTAACAACAACAGCTTGTTTCAGTAACAACAGCTTGTTTCAGTAACAACAACAACTTGTTTCAGTAACAACAACAGCTTGTTTCAGTAACAACAAAAACTTGTTTCAGTAACAACAGCTTGTTTCAGTAACAACAACAGCTTGTTTCAGTAACAACAACAGCTTGTTTCAGTAACAACAACAACTTGTTTCAGTAACAACAACAGCTTGTTTCAGTAACAACAACTTGTTTCAGTAACAACAACAGCTTGTTTCAGTAACAACAGCTTGTTTCAGTAACAACAACAACTTGTTTCAGTAACAACAGCTTGTTTCAGTAACAACAACAGCTTGTTTCAGTAACAACAACTTGTTTCAGTAACAACAACAGCTTGTTTCAGTAACAACAACAACAACTTGTTTCAGTAACAACAACAGCTTGTTTCAGTAACAACAACAACTTGTTTCAGTAACAACAACAGCTTGTTTCAGTAACAACAACAACAGCTTGTTTCAGTAACAACAACAGCTTGTTTCAGTAACAACAACAACAGCTTGTTTCAGTAACAACAACAGCTTGTTTCAGTAACAACAGCTTGTTTCAGTAAAAACAACAGCTTGTTTCAGTAACAACAACAGCTTGTTTCAGTAACAACAACAACTTGTTTCAGTAACAACAACAACAACAACTTGTTTCAGTAACAACAACAGCTTGTTTCAGTAACAACAGCTTGTTTCAGTAACAACAACAGCTTGTTTCAGTAACAACAACAACTTGTTTCAGTAACAACAACAGCTTGTTTCAGTAACAACAGCATCTTGTTTCAGTAACAACAGCTTGTTTCAGTAACAACATCTTGTTTCAGTAACAACAACAACTTGTTTCAGTAACAACAACAGCTTGTTTCAGTAACAACAACAGCTTGTTTCAGTAACAACAACAACTTGTTTCAGTAACAACAGCAGCTTGTTTCAGTAACAACAACTTGTTTCAGTAACAACAACAACAACTTGTTTCAGTAACAACAACAGCTTGTTTCAGTAACAACAACAGCTTGTTTCAGTAACAACAACAACTTGTTTCAGTAACAACAGCTTGTTTCAGTAACAACAACAACAACAGCTTGTTTCAGTAACAACAACAACTTGTTTCAGTAACAACAGCTTGTTTCAGTAACAACAACAGCTTGTTTCAGTAACAACAACTTGTTTCAGTAACAACAACAGCTTGTTTCAGTAACAACAACAACTTGTTTCAGTAACAACAGCTTGTTTCAGTAACAACAACAGCTTGTTTCAGTAACAACAGCTTGTTTCAGTAACAACAACAGCTTGTTTCAGTAACAACAACAACTTGTTTCAGTAACAACAACAACTTGTTTCAGTAACAACAGCTTGTTTCAGTAACAACAACAGCTTGTTTCAGTAACAACAGCTTGTTTCAGTAACAACAGCTTGTTTCAGTAACAACAGCTTGTTTCAGTAACAACAACAGCTTGTTTCAGTAACAACAACAGCTTGTTTCAGTAACAACAACAACTTGTTTCAGTAACAACAACAACTTGTTTCAGTAACAACAACAGCTTGTTTCAGTAACAACAACTTGTTTCAGTAACAACAACAGCTTGTTTCAGTAAAAACAACAACTTGTTTCAGTAACAACAACAGCGTGTTTCAGTAACAACAACAACTTGTTTCAGTAACAACAACAACTTGTTTCAGTAACAACAACAGCTTGTTTCAGTAACAACAACAACTTGTTTCAGTAACAACAACAGCTTGTTTCAGTAACAACAACTGCTTGTTTCAGTAACAACAGCTTGTTTCAGTAACAACAACAGCTTGTTTCAGTAACAACAACAGCTTGTTTCAGTAACAACAGCTTGTTTCAGTAACAACAACAGCTTGTTTCAGTAACAACAGCTTGTTTTAGTAACAACAACAACTTTTTTTTTTATTTGATTTGAAGTCTTTATTTCGAACATGCAATGAATACAACAAACAATAACAAAAAAAGAAAAACAACTCAATCTGCATGTTCGAAAAGGAGTAGGAAGAAGTATACACTTATTTAATCCTACCCCTTTTCCACTACTCAAATGAGTGTACTATTTTAAACATAAAAAAGAAAAGAAAAGAAAAGAAAAAAAAAAAATATATATATATATATATATGCAAAACAAAAAACAAAAACTATATATGTATAAAATAAAATAAAATAGAAACAAAATAAAAATGTAAACACCTGTGAATATCAAGTCCCTTCTTCATCCCTGTACCTTGTGAACATAATTTCCTTATACATCAGTTTGAATTGTCTCATGTTTGGACATTGCTTTAACACCACATTAAGACTGTTCCACAGTTTCACTCCACATATTGAGATGCAGTGTTTTCTCATGGTAGTGCGTACGTTTAGCACCTTTAAATTGTGTTCTCCCCTCAGATTATAACCCCCCTCCCTATCAAAGAACAATTCTTGAATGTTTCTTGGAAGTGCATGACTTTTTGCTTTATACATTAATTGTGCCGTTTTAAATTCCACAAGATCATTTAACTTCAATGTCTTTGACTCCAGAAACAATATGTTAGTGTGATCACGATAACCTGCAATGTGAACTATCCTTATGGCCCTTTTTTGGAGTATAAAAAGTGGTTGTAGTGTAGACTTATAATTGTTTCCCCAGACTTCAGCACAGTAATTTAAATATGGTAAAACTAGTGAACAGTAGAGAATGTAGAGTGATTTTCTATCCAGGATGTGCTTTACTTTACTCATGACTGAAATGCTTCGTGAGAGTTTAGATTGGACATGTTTTATGTGAGGTTTCCAACAGATTTTATGGTCTATTATTACACCTAGGAATTTATTTTCATAAACTCTTTCAATAATCACATCATTTATTTTAACTTGTACCTGAGTATCCAATCTACAGTTTCCAAACAACATAATTTTAGTTTTGCTCAAGTTCAATGATAATTTGTTTCTATCAAACCATTCCTTCAATTTCTTCATTTCAGATGTGATGACCTCTAAAAGCTGCTGGACATTCTCACCAGAAAAAAAAAGATTAGTGTCATCCGCAAATAAAATACATTTAAATATATTGGATACTTTACATATCTCGTTAATGTACAAGATGAACAGTTTTGGACCCAACACTGACCCCTGGGGGACACCACAAGCAATGTCCAAACATTCAGATTTATAATCTCTCATTGTCACAAATTGTTGTCTTTTATTTAGATAGCTTCTTACCCAGTCCAATACTACCCCCCTGATCCCATATCTCTCCAATTTCCTGATTAATATATCATGATTAATAGTATCAAATGCTTTTTTTAGGTCAATGAATACTCCAGCTACATGTTTTTTTTGATCTATGGAATTTGTGATTTTTTCAATGAGTTCTATTAACGCTAGTGATGTTGACCGGTGTGTTCTGAATCCATACTGGCTATCGGTGTGTAAATTATGTTTATCAATGAATTTATCTAATCTGTTGTTGAAGAGTTTTTCTAATATTTTTGAAAACTGAGGAAGTAGAGAAACAGGCCTATAATTTGTGAAGTGGTGTTTATCTCCAGTCTTGAACAGAGGTATGACTTTTGCTATTTTCATTTTATTCGGAAATCGACCAGTTTTGAATGATAAATTGCAGATGTGCGTGAGTGGTTTTGTAATCCCAATAATGACATTTTTTACTATTTTCATATCTATTTCATTACTGTCTGTAGATGTCTTGTTTTTACATTTATTAGTAGTTTCTATAATTTCATTTTCATCTACCGCTTCCAGAAACATTGAACTAGGATTTCTTTCAATGTAATTGTCTTTTATGTCTTCAGGAGTCACTGGATCTGGGATTTTTCCCGCTAATTCTGGTCCAATATTTACAAAAAAATTATTAAAGTTGTTAACCACATCATCCATATTGCTAATAGTTTGATCCTCTTCCATAAAATACTGAGGATAGTTTATTTGTCTTGATCCATTCCTGATAATACCATTTAATATCTTCCAAACACCTTTAATATTATATTTGTTGTTATCTAATATTCTACTATAATGATCCTTCTTACATCTTCTCATAATATTAGTCAACTTGTTTTTATATTTCTTATATTTATTTTCTGCCTCTTTAGTTCTATGTTTTATAAATTCTCTATATAGTGTATTTTTCTTTTTACATGCATTCTGTAATCCCCTTGTGATCCATGGGCTGTCTGAGTGTTTATGTTTACTGCTATATTCTTTTATTGGACAATGTTTGTGATATAGTAAGTTAAATATAGATAAGAATGTTTCATATGCTTTATCAGTGTCATCCTCTTTATATACTATCTCCCAATTTTGTAGTAGCAAATCATTTTTGAAAGCGTTCATTGATTCTTCAGTCCTTACTCGTTTAAATTGTAGTTTATTGTCCTGCTTGTTTTCTGTGTAGTTGTTGTCATAAACTGTAAAAACTGGTAAATGGTCGCTGATGTCATTTATTAGTAATCCACTCACTGTATTGTTTTCTATAATGTTCGTAAATATATTGTCTATCAGAGTGGCACAATGGGATGTGATTCGGCTGGGTCTTGTGATTTTTGGATAAAGGCTCAAACTATACAATGTGTTGATGAATTCCTCAGTCATTTTAACTTGTTTCAGTAACAACAACAGCTTGTTTCAGTAACAACAACTTGTTTCAGTAACAACAACAGCTTGTTTCAGTAACAACAACAACTTGTTTCAGTAACAACAGCTTGTTTCAGTAACAACAACTGCTTGTTTCAGTAACAACAGCTTGTTTCAGTAACAACAACAGCTTGTTTCAGTAACAACAACAGCTTGTTTCAGTAACAACAGCTTGTTTCAGTAACAACAGCTTGTTTCAGTAACATCAACTTGTTTCAGTAACAACAACAACTTGTTTCAGTAACAACAGCTTGTTTCAGTAACAACAACAGCTTGTTTCAGTAACAACAACTTGTTTCAGTAACAACAACAGCTTGTTTCAGTAACAACAGCTTGTTTCAGTAACAACAACAGCTTGTTTCAGTAACAACAACAGCTTGTTTCAGTAACAACAACTTGTTTCAGTAACAACAGCTTGTTTCAGTAACAACAACTTGTTTCAGTAACAACAACAGCTTGTTTCAGTAACAACAACAGCTTGTTTCTGTAACAACAACAGCTTGTTTCAGTAACAACAGCTTGTTTCAGTAACAACAGCTTGTTTCAGTAACAACAACAGCTTGTTTCAGTAACAACAGCTTGTTTCAGTAACAACAACAGCTTGTTTCAGTAACAACAACAGCTTGTTTCAGTAACAACAACTTGTTTCAGTAACAACAACAGCTTGTTTCAGTAACAACAACTTGTTTCAGTAACAACAGCTTGTTTCAGTAACAACAACTTGTTTCAGTAACAACAACAGCTTGTTTCAGTAACAACAACAGCTTGTTTCAGTAACAACAGCTTGTTTCAGTAACAACAACTTGTTTCAGTAACAACAGCTTGTTTCAGTAACAACAACTTGTTTCAGTAACAACAACAGCTTGTTTCAGTAACAACAGCAGCTTGTTTCAGTAACAACAACAGCTTGTTTCTGTAACAACAACAGCTTGTTTCAGTAACAACAGCTTGTTTCAGTAACAACAGCTTGTTTCAGTAACAACAACAGCTTGTTTCTGTAACAACAACAGCTTGTTTCAGTTACAACAGCTTGTTTCAGTAACAACAACTTGTTTCAGTAACAACAGCTTGTTTCTGTAACAACAACAGCTTGTTTCAGTAACAACAGCTTGTTTCAGTAACAACAACTTGTTTCAGTAACAACAGCTTGTTTCTGTAACAACAACAGCTTGTTTCAGTAACAACAACAGCTTGTTTCAGTAACAACAGCTTGTTTCAGTAACAACAACTTGTTTCAGTAACAACAGCTTGTTTCAGTAACAACAACAGCTTGTTTCAGTAACAACAACTTGTTTCAGTAACAACAACAGCTTGTTTCAGTAACAACAACAGCTTGTTTCAGTAACAACAACAGCTTGTTTCAGTAACAACAGCTTGTTTCAGTAACAACAGCTTGTTTCAGTAACAACAACAGCTTGTTTCAGTAACAACAGCTTGTTTCAGTAACAACAACTGCTTGTTTCAGTAACAACAGCTTGTTTCAGTAACAACATCTTGTTTCAGTAACAACAACAGCTTGTTTCAGTAACAACAGCTTGTTTCAGTAACAACATCTTGTTTCAGTAACAACAGCTTGTTTCAGTAACAACATCTTGTTTCAGTAACAACAACAGCTTGTTTCAGTAACAACAACTTGTTTCAGTAACAACAACAGCTTGTTTCAGTAACAACAACAACTTGTTTCAGTAACAACAACAGCTTGTTTCAGTAACAACAACAACAACTTGTTTCAGTAACAACAACAGCTTGTTTCAGTAACAACAGCGTGTTTCAGTAACAACAGCTTGTTTCAGTAACAACAGCTTGTTTCAGTAACAACAACAGCTTGTTTCAGTAACAACAGCTTGTTTCAGTAACAACAACAGCTTGTTTCAGTAACAACAGCTTGTTTCAGTAACAACATCTTGTTTCAGTAACAACAACAGCTTGTTTCAGTAACAACAGCTTGTTTGAGTAACAACAACAACTTGTTTCAGTAACAACAGCTTGTTTCAGTAACAACAACAACTTGTTTCAGTAACAACAGCTTGTTTCAGTAACAACAACAGCTTGTTTCAGTAACAACAACAGCTTGTTTCAGTAACAAGAACAGCTTGTTTCAGTAACAACAACAACTTGTTTCAGTAACAACAACAGCTTGTTTCAGTAACAACAACAACAGCTTGTTTCAGTAACAACAACAGCTTGTTTCATTAACAAAAACAACTTGTTTCAGTAACAACAACAACAACAACTTGTTTCAGTAACAACAACAGCTTGTTTCAGTAACAACAACAGCTTGTTTCAGTAACAACACCCCGATGTCTTCCATCAAGGGCATGATATCGACTATGTACAATCTCATTCTCTCCTTATGTCCAACCACAATACACAATATTAAAAGTAAATGGGAGGAGGATTTAGAGGAGGAGATCTCGGATGACATTTGGGTTGACATTCTACGTCTTGTTCATTCTTCTTCTATTTGTGCAAGACACGGGCTGATACAATGCAAAATTGTTCATCGAGTACACCTGACGAAAGTCAGATTAGCCAAAATGTATGAAGATATCGATCCTATATGTGATAGATGTCATTCGGCCCCAGCCACATATACTCACATGTTTTGGACATGCCCCTCCTTGCACAGGTATTGGACAAATATTTTTGAAACCATCTCGGGAAGTATTGAGACAAATCTTGAACCAAATGTATTGACAGCGCTTTTTGGATACTCCCCACCTATGTTATCACTTTCAAAGCACAAAGCACACGTTGTGGCATTTACCACTCTACTGGCCAGGCGGCTGATTCTGTTCAAATGGAAGTCCGCTGCTCCCCCCACTCACCTTCACTGGATTAGAGACATACTATACTTTATCAAACTTGAAAAGATAAGATGCACTCTGAGAGGTTCTTCATCTATGTTCAAGAAAACGTGGGGTTCATTCCTTGTACTTGTGGATGATGTACAGTTCCATACTATTCCAGAATAACAATTTGTATGCTGCTTGTTGGTATTCATCTGTGTGAACGTTAATTCAACGTGAGTTATTTGATATACCGGATATACATTGGAGAAGCATATTTGGGTACCTAAACATGTGCTATATATTTGATATACTATGTATATACGTTTGAGACGACTGTCGGGCGACCAAATCAGTGTTTGTTTGTATTATTATTTACTTTTGAACTCTGTTTTATTTTTTCTTGTTTTTTATTTTTTAATTTTATTTTCTTCTGTTTAATGTTGTTATCTGTTCTATGTGGACAATGACAATACAACAATGTATATATACAGACATATACTTATAATGTCTATGTCCTCAAAAAAGTATAATAAACAAAAAAGTAACAACAACAGCTTGTTTCAGTAACAACAGCTTGTTTCAGTAACAACAACAGCTTGTTTCAGTAACAACAACAGCTTGTTTCAGTAACAACAGCTTGTTTCAGTAACAACAAAAACTTGTTTCAGTAACAACAACAACTTGTTTCAGTAACAACAACAGCTTGTTTCAGTAACAACAACAGCTTGTTTCAGTAACAACAACAGCTTGTTTCAGTAACAACAGCTTGTTTCAGTAACAACAACAGCTTGTTTCAGTAACAACAACAGCTTGTTTCAGTAACAACAACTTGTTTCAGTAACAACAGCTTGTTTCAGTAACAACAGCTTGTTTCAGTAACAACAGCTTGTTTCAGTAACAACAACAGCTTGTTTCAGTAACAAC
The DNA here is from genome assembly GCF_963971535.1 of Notolepis coatsorum. Lineage (NCBI taxonomy): Eukaryota > Metazoa > Chordata > Actinopteri > Aulopiformes > Paralepididae > Notolepis > Notolepis coatsorum. The sequence continues at coordinate 98,931,451 of NC_140174.1, read as the reverse complement.
AACAGCTTGTTTCAGTAACAACAACAGCTTGTTTCAGTAACAACAACTTGTTTCAGTAACAACAGCTTGTTTCAGTAACAACAACAGCTTGTTTCAGTAACAACAGCTTGTTTCAGTAACAACAGCTTGTTTCAGTAACAACAACAGCTTGTTTCAGTAACAACAACATCTGGTTTCAGTAACAACAACAACTTGTTTCAGTAACAACAACAGTTTGTTTCAGTAACAACAACAGCTTGTTTCAGTAACAACAACAGCTTGTTTCAGTAACAACAACAACTTGTTTCAGTAACAACAACAGCTTGTTTCAGTAACAACAACTTGTTTCAGTAACAACAGCTTGTTTCAGTAACAACAACTTGTTTTAGTAACAACAACAGCTTGTTTCAGTAACAACAACAACTTGTTTCAGTAACAACAACTTGTTTCAGTAACAACAACAGCTTGTTTCAGTAACAACAACAGCTTGTTTCAGTAACAACAACAGCTTGTTTCAGTAACAACAACAACTTGTTTCAGTAACAACAACAACTTGTTTCAGTAACAACAACTTGTTTCAGTAACAACAACAGCTTGTTTCAGTAACAACAGCTTGTTTCAGTAACAACAACAACTTGTTTCAGTAACAACAACTTGTTTCAGTAACAACAACAGCTTGTTTCAGTAACAACAGCTTGTTTCAGTAACAACAACAGCTTGTTTCAGTAACAACAGCTTGTTTCAGTAACAACAACGTTAGGTTATGACTATAACCAAGTTCTGTTAGTTAGGGGCGATGCTTGGCATCGCTACTGCACTATCTCGCGTACGTGCACGCGTACTGAATAAACCACAAATGTACCTCTAATACCAGTATTAGTCTGACCACACCCCTCATCAGCTTACCTTCATAAGCAGGTGTGTGGTCACCTGCTCTCCTCCTTCCCAAGCTTTCACCACAAGGTGAGGACAAGGGCTGCAGCGGCGTCCGATGCCAAGCATCGCCCCTAACTAACAGAACTTGGTTATAGTCATAACCTAACGTTCTGTATCGTTAGTGGCTTAGCTTGGCATCGCTACTGCACAAGGGAGGCCAAGCGGAGCCACTTGGCTGACAAATACACCCCGCTGACAGCCCCCCAAAACCATCAGAACAGGGAGGGCCGAGCCCCCCCGACCCCCCCTAATGGAGGGTAGCCCCCCTATCAGGGACGTCACGGGAGGGCGACGGACCCGACCGTGCGAAGAGGCACTCAAGCAACTCAACGCACAGGGTGAGCAGACCGTGGCTTGACCCCACGACTACACACACGCACAACCCGCATGCCACCCGGGAACGAACGGAGGAACAACCTCGTTACTGCCCCCAGAATCACGGGGTCAAGGGCAAACCCAACCCCGTGGCAAGGCCGTAGCAGCGGAGCACGAAGGAAGACCCAGACCCACCAAAAGGACTGGACTCCCTGGAATGGGGGCCCGGAGAAGTCCATGATGCCAGCATCAAGACCCCACCAGGTGGGCACGTAGTGCCCCGCCCCCCACATCGCCAGCGTATTCGGACAAAGGCCCCTCAGTTACTGCACCTGGTATTCCCAGGCGGAACCAACCAGGCCAGAACCTGCCCAGCTTCCGAGATCGGACGAGACCGGGCGTGTTCAGGTCGGTATGGCCGTAAGCCGAGCGGGCCCCGTCCCCCCAATAGTACACCGCCTGGCACACTGACCCTGCAGAATAGGCAGTCAGCATGGCCGTAAGCACACAAAAAAGGTTAACCAACGGAAGCAGGCAGCGCACCGGGGAAAAACCAGGCAACAGGCTGTTAACCCTAGCCTGGAGACTGCGGACGAGACAGGCGCCAGAGGGGACAGCTGAACACAGCCGCCCCGGCGGAAGGAGCGTAAGCTGGCGGTGTTGCATGACCAAGCCTCCATTTAACAACCCCCACCCAGAGGGGTCGAGGCAGAGAAGGCTGACACGATTGGCAGACGTCATGAACGTGCAGGGGCACCCTCAAACGGTGAACCCGGGAGTTGACACTGCTCCAACACACCAGGGAATCAACCACCTCGGTGTTACCCAATGCGGTGGTTGTTCCTATAACCCCTCAAGAAAAAACTCCAAAACACACCTGCGGGTATACACCGGCTATACCGCAGTACAAGTGTTTCAGTTTCCAAAAAGGGTTAACCCAGGCCTACGGGTCGCAAACATCACTTCGGACCGGGCCTGGCGGTACGGGAAGCACAGGGTCACCAGAGGAGGTCAAAAAACCACCCCCACAGGCCCCTCTTCGCCATGCGTGAGAGAGGAGCGAAAAATAATGGAGAACCAGCCCCTAAGCACACCGTACCTGGTATTCCCCGGCGGTCTCCCAACCAAGTACTAACCAGGACCAACCTGTGTAGCGGCCGAGATCCGACGAGATCGAGCGCGTACAGAATGGCATGGCTGTAAGCCATGACGACAGTGCTGAGTAAAAACATACCCAACCAGGGTCTCCATAGCGCTTAACCCTGTGACACCCAGACCGACCTGGCATTTTTCCCCCTGAAAAAAGCCCAAGTCCCTCAGGGTACCAGAACAGCAGATCTGCATCCCCGGCGGACAACGGGTTCAACTGATCTGGACCAGCGTGACCAGAACCAGTCCCGTGCCCTAACCACGCCGACATGCCTACTCCAGGAGAAGGGCAGATATGCGTGTTGATCTTAACATGAAAAGAAGGCGCCACCCAGACGTCGGGACGAACCGCGCCTGGTGGCCCACCCCAAGGGCGTGAGACCCCACTACATATGTTCAGATCCATCCCGTCATCATCCCCCAGACATGAACGAGAATCCGTCGACAACCCACCCAGGTCATGGGATGTGGTCGCCGGAAGAGGAAAAACCCCCATCTCAGTTGCTTTATAAAAACGCTGTTTCAACCACAAGCAACTAAGGCGTGCCAGTCAATCGCCTGTTTACAGCGAGCTAGCACTATACGTGCGTCGGGACACACCCCCATCAATGAACAGGCTATTTAGACCTGTCATTGAATCCCCAAGGCGCCCAGGGGAACGACAAGAGGGGTGTGACACTCCCTAACTCCAACACTTCTGGAATAGAAAGAAGGAAGCATCAACAGTATGTATCCCAGTCTACACAGCCGGGGTAAAAAATGTTCACATTTTTACATCCCACCACCCTCCCATAGGAAAGAGACGGGGATCCCCAGAGAGACTTCCCACGCGAGCTGTACAGATTGAAAAGAATATATTGCACCTTGAGCCATGTAAAAAACTGGTTTTAGGGCCTCCGGGAAGAGGCACCGAACCCATACACACTCAATAAACGAATTGAATCGAATATACATACAATAGAAAAGGACCCTTCTAGAGGGTCCACTCACTTTGACAATCTGAGGAGGAAGGCTCTGTACTCTGATGGAGGCTTCCTCACATGGAAGAAGGAGTCCGAACTCACAGAAGGCCTGAGTAGGCGCTTGGTGAGGAGGAGCCCTGACCACCCCCCCTGAAAACAGATCCATCACATGGACCTGAACAGCACACGGAAGTCCTACCAACAGAGACGCGCACGGTGACGTACTCTATGGCGGGGGAATTCCTGCGGTGCACACGCCCAATATACCAGGCCGTGGGACCAGGAACTCCCTCCCCCCCCCCCCCCCCCCCCCCCCGTAACGTGCCGAACCGCCACGTGACGGGAACCTTGAAGGACAGGGGGTGTACCCCTGACCGACAGAACAATGGGGAGAGGAAAGGTTACCAGTTCACCCCTTTACGACCCCACACCCATGATACGACGTAACGACAAAAAGAGAATATGACACAGTCATAGTCAGCTCTATGAAGCGTTTCACAGCTCCACACAGCGCACGAGCTAACCTGCTATCTGATTTTTACTAAGGAAAAACACAGAATAGAGAGGGCTCTAAGAACCCCGGTCCAACATACACATGTGCTTCTGTGGCCAGTACAACCCAGTTGTAGGTCACATGACACACACAACCCATCATCACCTACAAAAAATGGCAAAAACACTCAACAGAGGAACGCCGTTTTTTTCACAATGAGAGAATACATCATTCTTGATTAGTATCGACCACAGGCCTTGCTAAGCACACATGACAGCAACCAAACCAATTTCCCTTTAGGAAATAAGTTTCTCCAGCAGATTTAGCACAACCTCAGCAATCAAGCTGAGAGTTACATCGTATCCCTACCACACAAAAGACACAATTAATGCACAACATGTCTGATAGGAGGTGATAAAGTCCCCAGGGAACCGGGGGGGAAACACAATCCTCCTATTTTACCCTCAATACGGCCAGTTAAAACAGGAAAACCTGTTAATGTGTGAACTCACTGTTCATTGTCATTACAGTCTGAGAAAGAACATTCTTTTACTCACTCGTCACCAAGCATAGCTTCATAGGTTAGTTGCCTTAGTAGTGAGTACACGGTACACATAAACACCATGATGTTTCTCACACAACAACCAGATCAATACATCACGACCTGCACGGAGAAGCTAACTGCCAGTGACAAAAACAGCTCACACACAACCCGCAACGTATCTCAAATGCATTGCAACAACACACGTTTTGGGAAAAAACACCGTTATTCACAATACATTTAGCAAGGTAAAACCAGAAGACGTGTTATGAGGTCTGGCCAACCCCGTACCTGCCCGGAACGCAGATCAGCGAAGTGCAGTCACAAGCCACCGTAGAACACAGCCGTCCCGTGTTGTTCGATCCGGGCAGCGTCGCCGCTCCACCAGTCGCTACAGTCCTCTTTGTTGACGCAATCCCCGTCTAGGCTCAGGCAGGGTCGACGAACATCCCCTGTCAAGGATGACGTCGTGGTCAAGAGTGTAAAACATGTTAAAAATCAAAGCACGTTCAACAGAATAGCATCAAGCTAACGGCTGCTCCAACCGTTCGGGTGCTATTGCTTCCGCTCGCGAGACGCCGATCTACGACGCACGCGATCAGGAGCGAGCTCCCGGCGGCGCGCGAGAAGCCAAGCTACCCCGCGCCAGGCCACCGACCGGCTAACCGTAAGCTATGAACATATAAACAATGACATAACACTCACCCAGACAGGCCGCCGTTCTGAACCCTCCTCACTTTTTAAGAGAAAAGAGAAAACAAGACGTCAACACCGCTTCACAACGGTGACATTAACACGTCCGGCGGAATCAGCACAGTACCAACTGGCCTGTATAGCTGACTTTGAACATGAATCTGCCGCTATCGCACATTACATGCACATATCCCCTCGTGAAGGAATACTCTCATTTGGATATGAAAGATGGGGTCTTAACACGGTGACAGAGAGAATCCACTCGTCCAGAACACACAGGGATCACCAGTGTCAATGGTCGCGGCCCACTAGTTAAAACTATAATGGTCGCCAGACCAAGGCCTTCTGTCGCCTAGACGGCTAAACAAAGGACCCTAGCCTGGGGCCGGTTTCCATAAACTTTGTCAAGTAGCCCCCATAGCACTAACAGACAAGTGGAGCCCGCCAGCAAACACTACTCACCCAACCTGGAACGCACCGCTCCTCACAACAGCGGCATGTCCGACAGTTCAGCTGTGGCCTGACAGGTTTCACCCCAACAAACACAGCAAGGAACTGCAGTTGAGAAGCATGCAGCGGCGTGCTCCCAATACGAAAACCGGTGGAGGGTTTGTAGAATGATCATCATCTTCTAGACACTCCAGTACGAAGACAATATCGCCGTATTTTCTCGAAAATAGTGAGAGAGAAAATAAAGATATGATGTCAACGTATCCTTGTTTCCCAAGCTGTTCCTAATCCAATTTCTTCCATCATGGTGTCAAGTGTGGGGATCTACCGAGGCACCTCTTCCTTGTGGTGAAAGCGAGAAGGAGGAGAGCAGGTGACCACACACCTGCTTATGAAGGTAAGCTGATGAGGGGTGTGGTCAGACTAATACTGGTATTAGAGGTACATTTGTGGTTTATTCAGTACGCGTGCACGTACGCGAGATAGTGCAGTAGCGATGCCAAGCTAAGCCACTAACGATACAGAACAGCTTGTTTCAGTAACAACAACAGCTTGTTTCAGTAACAACAGCTTGTTTCAGTAACAACAACAGCTTGTTTCAGTAACAACAACTTGTTTCAGTAACAACAGCTTGTTTCAGTAACAACAACTTGTTTCAGTAACAACAGCTTGTTTCAGTAACAACAACAGCTTGTTTCAGTAACAACAACAGCTTGTTTCAGTAACAACAACAGCTTGTTTCAATAACAACAACAGCTTGTTTCAGTAACAACAACAACTTGTTTCAATAACAACAACAGCTTGTTTCAGTAACAACAACAACTTGTTTCAATAACAACAACAACTTGTTTCAATAACAACAACAGCTTGTTTCAGTAACAACAACAGCTTGTTTCAGTAACAACAGCTTGTTTCAGTAACAACAACAGCTTGTTTCAGTAACAACAACAGCTTGTTTCAGTAACAACAACAACTTGTTTCAGTAACAACAACAACTTGTTTCAGTAACAACAACAGCTTGTTTCAGTAACAACAACTTGTTTCAGTAACAACATCTTGTTTCAGTAACAACAACAGCTTGTTTCAGTAACAACAACTTGATTCAGTAACAACAGTTTGTTTGACTGATTGGCTGCTGTAGTATGTAGTATGTAGTATATGGTATGTAGTATGTAGTATGTAGTATGTAGTATGTAGTATATGGTATGTAGTATGTAGTATGTAGGTGTTTCAGTAACAACAACTTGTTTCAGTAACAACAGCTTGTTTCAGTAACAACAACTTGTTTTAGTAACAACAACAGCTTGTTTCAGTAACAACAACAACTTGTTTCAGTAACAACAACTTGTTTCAGTAACAACAACTTGTTTCAGTAACAACAACAGCTTGTTTCAGTAACAACAACAGTTTGTTTCAGTAACAACAACAGCTTGTTTCAGTAACAACAACAACTTGTTTCAGTAACAACAACAACTTGTTTCAGTAACAACAACTTGTTTCAGTAACAACAACAGCTTGTTTCAGTAACAACAGCTTGTTTCAGTAACAACAACAACTTGTTTCAGTAACAACAACTTGTTTCAGTAACAACAACAGCTTGTTTCAGTAACAACAGCTTGTTTCAGTAACAACAACAGCTTGTTTCAGTAACAACAGCTTGTTTCAGTAACAACAACAGCTTGTTTCAGTAACAACAGCTTGTTTCAGTAACAACAACAGCTTGTTTCAGTAACAACAACAGCTTGTTTCAGTAACAACAGCTTGTTTCAGTAACAACAACAGCTTGTTTCAGTAACAACAACTTGTTTCAGTAACAACAGCTTGTTTCAGTAACAACAACTTGTTTCAGTAACAACAGCTTGTTTCAGTAACAACAACAGCTTGTTTCAGTAACAACAACAGCTTGTTTCAGTAACAACAACAGCTTGTTTCAGTAACAACAACAGCTTGTTTCAATAACAACAACAGCTTGTTTCAGTAACAACAACAACTTGTTTCAATAACAACAACAGCTTGTTTCAGTAACAACAACAACTTGTTTCAATAACAACAACAACTTGTTTCAATAACAACAACAGCTTGTTTCAGTAACAACAACAGCTTGTTTCAGTAACAACAGCTTGTTTCAGTAACAACAACAGCTTGTTTCAGTAACAACAACAGCTTGTTTCAGTAACAACAACAGCTTGTTTCAGTAACAACAACAACTTGTTTCAGTAACAACAACAACTTGTTTCAGTAACAACAACAGCTTGTTTCAGTAACAACAACTTGTTTCAGTAACAACATCTTGTTTCAGTAACAACAACAGCTTGTTTCAGTAACAACAACTTGATTCAGTAACAACAGTTTGTTTGACTGATTGGCTGCTGTAGTATGTAGTATGTAGTATATGGTATGTAGTATGTAGTATGTAGTATGTAGTATGTAGTATATGGTATGTAGTATGTAGTATGTAGGTGGAGATGGTTAGGATACTGTTTTCAATGGTGCTCTTCTGGCCTAATTAAATGTTTAGTAAATCTATTATGCAAATGCTACAAGTTCTGCAAGGTCTGCAAAGGTCCTTGGTAAATAAAATAAAATAGCTTTGTTACATCAGCTTACTGTGTTTCAGAATACAAGTGTTTGAGAGTGTACTGCAAAATGATTGATTGTAATGGAGTATTGGTTATTTTGCACAAACTATCTATTCACCTTGGAAAAACTGAGTCAATTCTATTCAGCTCAAAACATAAATTAAAGGAATGTTCCCGACTTGAGATAAGCTGTAATGGCTTCAGTGTCGAGTCTAGAGACTGTGTTAAATACCTAGGTGCAGACCTCGACCAAACACTCTCAGGGAAAACAATGGCCCTGAAGGTGATCAAAAAAGTTAACACAAGGGTGAAATTTTTGCACAGAAAAAAGAGGTTCTTATCACTGGAAACTATGAAACTGCTTGCCAACTGCATGATCCTCAGCCAATATGACTATGCAAGTACGTACTGGTATAGTGGTGTTACAGTGGAATGTAAACACAGGCTACAAACCAGCCAAAATAAGACCATACGATTGGTCCTAAATCTGCCACCTCGAACCCATATTGAGCCATGTCACTTCAATGAGGTGGGATGGCTCCCTGTGGAGCAGAGGGTCTCCTTTCTGAAACTGGGACATATGTATAAAATGTTAAATGGATCTGCCCCCAGATATTTATGCTCTCGCATTGTCCTGCGTGGCCAGGTCCACGGACGACAGTTACGGTCTGGACAGCTCTCAGTTTATGAGCCTAGAAATGGGTTCCTATTCACAGAATGGCTTTCTGTCTACAGCCTGCCGGCTGTGGAACTCTCTGCCCAGGGCCATCCAAAACTCCCCCACTATTGCTGTCTTCAAGAGGGGTGTGAAGCGACATCTGCAACAATAGGTTGCAGAGGGTGCTTGGCCACCACTCTTGAAGAACAGGAACATGACATGCTGTAATGAGGCTCTTAGAAAATTGTGTTGTCTATTTTATCTACTTGTTGTATCTATTTTATCTTAACTCTTTCTTTGTGATTTATTGTATTTTTCTTGGGACCATGTTGGAAACAAGTCGACAGACTTTCACATGTTATCCTTGTACCCCTTGTTTTATACTATTGTATAAATTGTATGTACTAAATAAAAATCAAATCATCATCAATCATTCCTTGCTCGTGCTGAGTCGTTATTCTACAACAGAATACTGTATAGCTCATCCTATTGTTCACTGTTCATGTACTCTTCATAAACATTTGAAACGAATTACTTTACCAAACGTCTCTTTGCAAACCCCACGGTGTAGCCGTATACAAGCACACACATCTGCATCAATATTCTCTGTTGTCATTATTATTCATGGTTTCTGTGGTTAAACCCTTTCACTGCCACACGACAGCCGGTTAACCCGCGGAGCTACTGATGCTAATGATGGAGCATCGCCGTCGGTTGTGTGATAGTAAAGGGCTAACCTTCTGTATTGCCACAGTGAAAGGGTTAACCGGCTGTCGTGTGGCAGTGAAAGGGTTAACATGGAAGACTTACAGATTTATTTGGTCAGATATCCTGCAAATCATTTCCTGGGAATCTAAAGGTCCGCTAGAAACACGGCATTCTATAGATTTTGTCACCAAAGGAGTGGTGGAAGTTTCTGAGACTGTTTTGATCATTTGTTGACATTGTGTTTGATAATTACAAGGCCATCTCCGTGTGTGGTGAAGCAGACACAGAAGGGTGGGACACAAATAAAGATTTTTATTTCCCCTTATCCGGCTTGATTGGTTGGAGGAGGGCTTTAGACCTGACATTATATTAATTATTTCACAAGAAAAGAGCATCTATATTATAAACATTAAACATCATGTATATTTTTTTGACCCCCCCTCCCCCCCCCCCCCAAAAAAAGAAAATAGAATTAAATATGTTTGTTTGTTTGTTTCATTCCCAGTTTTAAGCAGACTTGCCAAGAAACATTTCAAGCGTATCCAATGTTTTCTTCTCTCTTGCTAAATATCACACATTCAAATGGAATGTCACTTCTTTGGTGATCCATGAAGGTGCATCGAATTGAAGAATTAAACAAAGCCGTTTCTTATTAGAACTTAAGCAGCAGGCGTTCTCAGACAGAGCACATTCCACTCTCAACACTGAGCCGCTGAGACGTGTCGGCAACAGGTGATACTAATCAATTAATTAATCTGCAGAGTAACGTTCCACTGTCTACTGTCACAAGCCCCTGTAGTCCACGGGCCAGAGCCCAACGTTTCACTTGTCGGTACCACTCAAGGTGACAAAGCTTACTTATACTTTTTGAAAAGATCTATGTGTCTGTAGATGATATTTTGGTAGCCCTTCCTGAGTGGTAGCTGTATCATAATTATCAAGTCATGAGGTATACCCACCCCCTCAGGAAATTGCATTTCAGATGCTGGTGCACATCCTGCTTTAGGCCCCGTTTAGACGGAAACGCTAGCAGGTGAATCCGCAAAAATATTTTTACGGATGTGCCTTTCGTTTATACGGAAACGGCGTTTTTACGGGGTGAAACCGCAAAAAAGTGAGACTACCTTCCAGGCTGGAATTCCTAGAAACGCAAAAGCTTTGCGCTTTCGTCTAAACTGTCAAACCGTATAAATCTGTTAAAACGATGACGAAAGGTTTGTCACGGCTCTGGTCGCGCGTACTGCTTACGTCACAGGTAGCAGGTATGCGCCAGTAGCCGAGACGTAAACAAAGCAAGTATGTCTGACTTATATCAACGGAGATCACCTGAAGGCTACATTGGCAGTACTTTTAACCCTTTCACTGCCACACGACAGAAGGTTACCCCTTTACTATCACACAACCGGCTGTCGTGTGGCAGTGAAAGGGTTAAATACACAAGAATCTGTCTCGCGGCGTGAGTGGACCCACTGTCTGTGAGTGACTCTGCTTTGGTGCAATCACATTCCCCATCCACAGTCTGCGAATCAGAGGCAGAGTAGGGCGGGTCTTCACAGCACGTCATGTGACATATGCGCCAATCGTGTGACAGCGGGTCTCCGTCGTTACAGCGTCGTCTGCACGGAGAATTCCACTCCAAAACGCTCGTCTAAACGTAAAATTAAAAGTGAAACCGCAAGATGACTTTTGCGGTTTCTGTTCACAAAACGCTCGTCTAAACGGGGCCTTAGACTCACGTACAGGACATTGGTCAATGTTTCACAATATTGTCTTTGGTATCATTTTAAAGGGGACAGGCTGCTCCTGAACATTGGTAAAACCAAGGAACTGATCGTGGATTTTAGGAGAAGACAGCAGGAGACACACACACCACTGAGGATTAACGGGGCTACCGTGGACAGGGTGAGCAGCTTCAAGTACCTGGGGGTCCACATCTCAGAGGATCTGACATGGACAACACACAGACTCAGTCGTAAAAAAGGCAAAGCAGCGCCTCTACCACCTGAGACAGTTAAGGAAGTTCAGAGTATCTGGGAAGATACTCCAGTTTTTCTACTCCGGAGCTGTAGAGCATCTTGACTGGAAACATCACTGCCTGGTATGGAAACAGCACGGCACAGGACAAGAAGGCCCTACAGAGAGTGGTGCGCTCAGCCAAGCGTACCACGGGTATTGCACTACCACCCCTGCAGGTCCTATACAACAAGAGGTGCAAATCCAGAGCCTGCAGAATAATGAAAGACCCTCACCACCCCAACAACAGCCTGTTCAAGCTGCTGAGGTCAGGCAGACGCCTGCGAACACCAGCTACTAGGACAGAGAGACTTCGGCTCAGCTTCTTCCCCCAGGCCATCAGAGCCTTGAACACTGAACTCTCCACACACAAGCACACATGAGCACACACACGACACACACACTGTACACGCTCACACACTAGCAGCCACTTTAACATGAGCACAAACTCACTCATGCTGCACACGCTCACACTTTACAAAAGGAAAGGTCACTTTAAGAATAGTATAGTATAACTTGAGATTGTATAATATAGCATTGTATAGCAGTGTACATAAAGACCCAGTGCCTCATCCGTAGCTAACAGTGTATTGCACTACCACAGGACCTAGCATGTCCTACCATGCTCTGTAAATAACTCATGTACATATACCGATATGCCCTACTTTGTTTACTTGTTTTATTGCACAATGTCGTTCTATTGGATTCTATTATATATTACTATTGTATTATGCACATTGTTGTGGGCAAGACCCCCCGCATTTCATTGTATACTTGTATGCCGTGACTAATAAAACTCTTGACTTGACTTGACTATGTCATACTTCATTCAAGCTAAGATGTGAATCTTTCTGGCCAATATAGAGGTCAATGGAGCTCTTTAGACTGTCAAAAACTAAAAAGATGTAAACGATTTTCGCCTAAACATTTTTTGCAGGTCAAGTATTTAAAGATTGCTATTGGCTATTACTAGACAACATGGGCAATGACACTACTGTACAAGCCCTGCAACGTGCACATCATAGAATGGGAATAGCCGAAAGAAAAAGAAGAAGAAGAAAGAAGATTTGTAATGAAGTTGCTTTACTGTATTTTTATGGCCTTTACAAATAATACAGAAACAAATAAAGAAAAACTGTACATTGCTGTGAAAAAGAGTTCCGGTGTACTCTTTTGCAGTGCTTTTGGCATACCACTCATGAGGGTGCTCTCTACGGTGCCTTGATACAAATTCACAAGCCACTATGTGCTGACACTGCATTTCCTCAGGCACTGTCGAGGGTCGAGGTGCTGGTGTTCTTACTTCAGCTGCATGGCCTCAGTGCCCTGGTTCCTGGGTCACCTGAGATCTGCAAAACCAAGGAAGTGGAAGCAACGGATGATTTCCACCCGTGCCGGGTTGATGTGGAAGGGGTGGCGGATACCATGGTGGTTCCTGAAGCACACGAGGATCTCCTGGGTCTCGCTGACCATTCGGGGTAAGATTGCCGTTATTGATTGCAGTGTCTCTATCCCGTCTCTGTAGTCTGTGCCTTCGTCCAGAGTCGTCCCTGGGGTATCTCCCACAGAAACACAGCAGAGTTTAATAATAGGTATGGAAGGACATTAAATACCAACGACTCTGACCCAGCTCTAATTCTCACTGCAGCAGAGAGCGAGAATCATGGAAACACCACTAAATGATGTGTGTATTTAATGTTTGGAGAGGATTTCTACTCAGAAGATGCGTGTGCCCTTTGGAATTGGAAGCAGCATAATGACATTGAAAAATTAAAATGGTTTAATCCAATATCATCTTTAAACCATGGCAATTGTATTACAAGATAAAGACATATAAAAAAGACATCATAATAACACATTGTAATTTGTACTGGACTCAGATACCATTATAATATCAAAACTAAGAAACATATTGTTGTGATACCATATGTAAGGGATAATGTATAGCTACGAGGTCATTGTCGCAAAATAATTGACCGACACGGAGTTTAAAATACCGAGGCGCCTCGCCGACGTGTTCTAAACGTAGTGAAGGTCAATTATTTTGCGACAATGACCGAGTATAGGCTATACATTATCCCGCTTATTACATGGCTAACTTACTAACAATATACCTAATTCATTTTACACCATCGACAAGACGAGATCAAATGCAGACGCAGTTGTTGTGTGGCTCCGCTGTCATTATTATTATCGCCGGCAGCCGGCAGGTGTGTCTGATTGCACTGATGCAGTGTGTGTCAGTGGGCTTGATTGCTGCAGCTGCGAACAGCGGTCATTATTGCTCGGCAGAGGTCCGTTATCGAGTAATAACGGACCTCTGCCGAGCGCTATTGACCAATCACAATCAAGCATTTCGGCGAATGTTAAAACGCCATGTAATAAAATGGCCATATCGCCCAGCCCTAATCAATACCAACAAATGCTGAGGATTCTGCTGTTTTAGCCAAGTCACGGCATGTACCTGCACAGCCAACAAGTCACGGCATGGCATGTACCTGCAGGCCCAGATGGGATAACAGGACAAATACTTAAGTCCTGTGCTAACCAGCTAGCCCCAGTGTTCACCACTATTCAACCTATCCCTGGCCGAGTCCGTGCATGGTCCCTGCCTGCTTCAAGGTGTCCACTATAATCCCTGTGCCAAAGAACACCTCCCCAGCAGGCCTAAATGACTACAGACCGGTGGCACTCACCTCTGTGGTCATGAAATGCTTTGAGAGGTTGGTCAAGGATTACATCTGTGCCTCCCTCCCTAGTACCATGGACCCATTGCAGTTTGCCTACAGGACAAACAGGTCCACTGACGACGCGGTCTCCCAGGTACTGCACAGCACCCTCTCTCACCTTGACTGCCAGAAGGGGGGCTATGTGAGACTGTTGTTCATTGACTATAGTTCAGCTTTCAGCACCATAGTCCCCACCAGACTGGTTGACAAGTTGATCGATCTGGGTCTGAGCTCCGCCCTGAGCGCCTGGATCCTGGACTTTCTGAGTGACAGACCCCAGGCGGTCAGGGTGGGGGGTCATACCTCCAACCCAATCACCCAATTTCTATCCCACCCACCCACCCCTCCTAATGTAGTCTCCTCCCCATCATATGTATATATACTCTCTGTATATCTACCCATAGGATCTATGGGTAACAGTACTGTATATTTGCATATCATATGTCACAAATGTAACAGTACTATATACCTGTATGTCATGTATGTCCCTATGCCATAAATGTCATGATGTCATGTATGTTGTGTATGCCATAAATGTCACTATGAATTGAAAATGGGGGACCCTGATGTAAACAAGACAAACGTCTTTCTCTGGTCTGCATCCCTGTATTAACAATTGTATGTATTGAGCCGTACTGTATTGTACCCATTCTGCAATCTGTTAAATAAAGTTTTCATTCATTCATTCATTTTCATTCATTTCATTCATTTCATTCATTTCATTCATTCATTCATTCATTCATTCATTCATTCATTCATTCATTCATTCATTCATTCACCCTGAGTATCGGGTCCCCCCAGGGCTGTGTTCTGAGCCCCCTGCTGTATTCGCTGTACACACATGACTGTGTGGCCAGGTTCAGCTCCAACTCCATGTGATAGTCTACACGCTCTCCAGACCGACAGTAGGGCAGCATGTGGTAGTCTACACCCTCCCCAGACTGACAGTAGGGCAGCATGTGGTAGTCTACACCCTCCCCAGACCGACAGTATGGCAGCATGTGGTAGTCTACACCCTCCCCAGACTGACAGTAGGGCAGCATGTGGTAGTCTACACCCTCCCCAGACCGACAGTATGGCAGCATGTGGTAGTCTACACCCTCCCCAGACTGACAGTAGGGCAGCATGTGGTAGTCTACACCCTCCCCAGACTGACAGTAGGGCAGCATGTGGTAGTCTACACCCTCCCCAGACTGACAGTAGGGCAGCATGTGGTAGTCTACACCCTCCCCAGACTGACAGTAGGGCAGCATGTGGTAGTCTACACCCTCCCCAGGCCGACAGTAGGGCAGCATGTGGTAGTCTACACCCTCCCCAGACCGACAGTAGGGCAGCATGTGGTAGTCTACACCCTCCCCAGACCGACAGTAGGGCAGCATGTGGTAGTCTACACCCTCCCCAGACTGACAGTAGGGCATCATGTGGTAGTCTACACCCTCCCCAGACTGACAGTAGGGCAGCATGTGGTAGTCTACACCCTCCCCAGACCGACAGTAGGGCAGCATGTGGTAGTCTACACCCTCCCCAGACTGACAGTAGGGCAGCATGTGGTAGTCTACACCCTCCCCAGACTGACAGTAGGGCAGCATGTGGTAGTCTACACCCTCCCCAGACTGACAGTAGGGCAGCATGTGGTAGTCTACACCCTCCCCAGCATGACAGTAGGGCAGCATGTGGTAGTCTACACCCTCCCCAGACTGACAGTAGGGCAGCATGTGGTAGTCTACACCCTCCCCAGACTGACAGTAGGGCAGCATGTGGTAGTCTACACCCTCCCCAGACTGACAGTAGGGCAGCATGTGGTAGTCTACACCCTCCCCAGACTGACAGTAGGGCAGCATGTGGTAGTCTACACCCTCCCCAGACTGACAGTAGGGCAGCATGTGGTAGTCTACACCCTCCCCAGACTGACAGTAGGGCAGCATGTGGTAGTCTACACCCTCCACAGACTGACAGTAGGGCAGCGCAACAACCAGGAAGGGAATTGGCATAACGACTACATTGGGGGATGGGATTTATAAATTATAAAAAGGGAAAGAATATATATCTATATTTGAGGTGTTCAAGGCCAACGCTGCTATTTGAGTCGTAATTGCCTTTAGTTCATGTCTTTGTGGGCATTCTATTCAGAATAGACATTGCATTGTGGAGCACTGTCTGGAGTGCACATAATTATTCCTGGGTCAGAGAGGTGCATTATGCACATGAAAAGGACATATCATCACATCAAAGGGAAGTTCACTGTATTCTCCTTTTATCCTCCTCCTTTCAATGTTGAAATTACATCAGAATCATTATTTTGGTTGAGGTTTAAAACAAGTTTTTAATCAACATTGAATTAAGAATGGATGGCCTTTTTTTTCGATGGAAAAGCAACGTTGAATCAACATCGAGTTAATTTCATCTAAATATCAACGCTGATTCAATGGCATTAACATTGACCCATCAACATCGATCCAATGTTGCTATCTGGGTGAACACTGCCTGTCCGATCAGCTGGACCGTGACTTCATTGGTATGGCTGTGAAAACACCCTGGGTCCATAGCCTGAAAACACCCTGGGTCCATAGCCTGAAGTCTGGGTCCATAGCCTGAAGTCTTGCGTAGTACATCTTTAAAAGCTGTTGAGAAATGAGTGAAATTGAGCGCCGGCGGGCAAATCGTCCTTAAAGCGTCCCGGGGCCGGGTCGGTGCCAGTTAAGAGGTTAGCATGACATTTAATATAATCAAAGGGAATGTTTCATAATTTGACTGTGTTATGCCCATAGAGTACGATTCTTTGATGTTTAACACTATGATATTATCCGACCCTGATTTAGACCAAAGTCATCCTAGTGTAACGGTTGTGACATCGTCACCTCAAAGTTCGATGCCCAGAGGGAGTTTCGAACCCGGGTCTCCCACGCCGCAGGCAACAGCACAGACCGCTATACCAAGAGGTGAACTCACTGCTTTGTAACGTGTCTATGTGTCTTCTGAGGTTGAGAGTGAGTTTAACCCACAGCACCGCTATACTCACCCCAGTCACTTCACAACATCGGAAGTCCTTTGTGACTGAGCTTCATGATCATGACATTCAAAACCGCTCTTAAAAAGCACCTACGGGAGTCTGCGATTCGAAACTGGCCACCGTAAATGTCCACCCCCTCCTAATGTACAGTCTCCTCCCCACCGTATGTATATATTCTCTGTTAGGATCTCTGGGTAACAGTACTGTATATTTGCATATCGTATATGTCACAAATGTAACAGTACTATATACATGTATGTCCCTATGCCATAAATGTCATGATGTCATGTATGTTGTGTATGTCATAAATGTCTTGATGAATTGAAAATGGGGGACCCTGATGTAAACAAGACAAAAGTCTTTCTCTGGTCTGCATCCCCTTAACAATTGTGTGTATTGAGTCGTACTGTATTGTACCCATTCTGCAATCTGTTAAATACAGTTTTCATTCATTCATTCATTCATTCATTAATTCATTCATTCATTCATTCATTCATTCATTCATTCATTCATTCATTCATTCATTCATTCATTCATTCATCCATCCATTCATTCATTCATTCATTTGCGGTACCATCCGTTACACTAGCACAGCAAGTACACTTTTCCCCCTTGAATTCTAGAAAGACATTTCTTCATTTATATCTCCTCAAGTTTCTTTCAAGTTTCAAGTTTCTTTAATAGTTGTCATACAGAAGTACAGAATACTTTTGTACAAAATGCTTCTTACTGTTGCGCTCCAGAGACTGTGCATGACAAGATAAGTATGAAATAAAAACATAGTAAAAATTAGAAGAAAAAAAAGAGGTCACAGTGTTCAGTTTAGACATATGTACAATGTTCGTAGACGTAGTTACCATACAATATACAATACTGTGCAGTGTACTAATATACAATACTATATAGTGCAAGGCATAAATGGACGAGGTGCAGTTTAGTTACAATTCACAGTAGGTGTACGAGTTGTAGTGCAAATTCTTTATCAATAAATATAAAGTGTAAGTGTGTTTGTGTGATCTAAAGTGTGGAGAGTGGGTGCTGCAGTGTGTTGTTTGTTTGAGTGAGTGTGTGTGTGCGTGTGGGTGTGTGTGCTGTGTGCATTTGATGGTTGTTGCATAGTGATTATTGTTCGTTTAGCGATTATTGTTCGTTTAGCAGCCTGATGGCCTGGGGATAGAAGCTCCTTCTGAGTCTTTCTGTGCTCGCCATAAGACTCCGGTATCGCTTGCCGCTCTCTCTCTGGACTGGCTTTACATTCACTCACTCACCCACTCACTCACCCACTCACTCACCCAATCACTCACCCACTCACTCACCGACTCACCCACTCACCCACTCACTCACCCACTCACCCACTCACTCACCCACACACTCACCCACCCACTCACCCACTCACTCACCCACTCACTCACCCACTCACTCACCCACTCACTCACCCACTCACTCACCCACTCACTCACCCACCCACTCACTCACCCACTCACCCACCCACTCACTCACCCACTCACCCACTCACTCACCCACTCACTCACCCACTCACTCACCCACTCACTCACCCACTCACTCACCCACTCACTCACCCACTCACCCACTCACTCACCCACTCACCCACTCACTCACCCACTCACTCACCCACCCACTCACTCACCCACTCACTCACCCACTCACTCACCCACTCACTCACCCACTCACCCACTCACTCACCCACTCACTCACCCACTCACTCACCCACTCACTCACCCACTCACTCACCCACTCACCCACTCACTCACTCACCCACTCACTCACCCACTCACTCACCCACTCACTCACCCACTCACTCACCCACTCACTCACCCACTCACTCACCCACTCACTCACCCACTCACTCACCCACTCACTCACCCACTCACCCACTCACTCACCCACTCACCCACTCACTCACCCACCCACTCACTCACCCACTCACTCACCCACTCACTCACCCACTCACTCACCCACTCACCCACTCACTCACCCACTCACTCACCCACTCACTCACCCACTCACTCACCCACTCACTCACCCACTCACCCACTCACCCACTCACTCACCCACTCACCCACTCACTCACCCACTCACTCACCCACCCACTCACTCACTCACTCACCCACTCACCCACCCACTCACTCACCCACTCACCCACTCACTCACCCACTCACTCACCCACTCACTCACCCACTCACCCACTCACCCACTCACTCACCCACTCACTCACCCACCCACTCACCCACTCACTCACCCACTCACTCACTCACTCACCCACTCACTCACCCACTCACCCACTCACTCACCCACTCACCCACCCACTCACTCACCCACTCACCCACCCACTCACCCACCCACTCACTCACCCACTCACCCACCCACCCACCCACTCACTCACCCACTCACTCACCCACTCACCCACTCACTCACCCACTCACTCACCCACCCACTCACCCACTCACTCACCCACTCACTCACCCACGGCGGAGGCAGCCCTACAAGGTGCCAACCTGCTCATTGGGAGCAGTTAGGGGTTAAGTGCCTTGCTCAAGGACATTTCGACACGCTGCTGCAGGAACCTTCTGATTACCAGACGACAGCTCCATCTCCGGAGCCACTGTCGCCCCTATTGATGTTTCCAGTCTCTCTCTGTGCTGTTGCTTATCGTGTGTGTGTGTGTGTGTGTGTGTGTGTGTGTGTGTGTGTGTGTGTGTGTGTGTGTGTGTGTGTGTGTGTGTGTGTGTGTGTGTGTGTGTGTGTGTGTGTGTGTGTGTGTGTGTGTGTGTGTGTGTGTGTGTGTGTGTGTGTGTGTGTGTGTGTGTGTGTGTGTGTGTGTGTGTGTGTGTGTGTGTGTGTGTGTGTGTGTGTGTGTGTGTGTGTGTGTGTGTGTGTGTGTGTGTGTGTGTGTGTGTGTGTGTGTGTGTGTGTGTGTGTGTGTGTGTGTGTGTGTGTGTCTCTCTCTCTCTCTCTACCCCCATCTCTCCTTGTCAAATCTTGCAATTGGTTATTCTTACTTGTGCCATTATGTGTCCCATATTTCATTCAAATGATGCTTCCTAGGAGGGGCACAAAATAGTATGCTTCCTAGGTAGGGTTGGGTATCGAGAACCGAGTGGTACCGGTTCCAACACGGTGGATATTACCCAGAGGTCCCAGACCAAATCATGTGCAGCACCGGAATAATGAGGTGTATTTATAATGTAGATATACACATAATGAGGTGTATTTATAATGTAGATATACACATAATGAGGTGTATTTATAATGTAGATATACACATAATGAGGTGTATTTATAATGTAGATATACACATAATGAGGTGTATTTATAATGTAGATATACACATAATGAGGTGTATTTATAATGTAGATATACACATAATGAGGTGTATTTATAATGTAGATATACACATAATGAGGTGTATTTATAATGTAGATATACACATAATGAGGTGTATTTATAATGTAGATATACACATAATGTGCCATATGTTCCATCTGCGATGGTGGTTCTCAAAGACAGGTCAGAGGGAACACGATGTAACAATGGCTCTGATGAAATAAGAGATGACATTTACCAAGTTTAAATGGGTGATTTGGTGTTTGCATGGTATTTATTAAAAAATGATGAAGAGAAGTATTGATTTTGGCACTGTTTAGGAACCGGCATCGTTTTAAAGTATTGGTTTTGGCACCAGAATCGAAAAGAGATTTTTTTTTCTTTTTAAACCCAACCATATTCCCTCAGTGTGGCCTCTATAGGGGCTCAGTGTGGCCTCTATAGGGGCTCAGTGTGGCCTCTATAGGGGCTCAGTGTGGCCTCTATAGGGGCTCAGTGTGGCCTCTATAGGGGCTCAGTGTGGCCTCTATAGGGGCTCAGTGTGGCCTCTATAGGGGCTCAGTGTGGCCTCTATAGGGGCTCAGTGTGGCCTCTATAGGGGCTCAGTGTGGCCTCTATAGGGGCTCAGTGTGGCCTCTATAGGGGCTCAGTATGGCCTCTATAGGGGCTCAGTGTGGCCTCTATAGGGGCTCAGTGTGGCCTCTATAGGGGCTCAGTGTGGCCTCTATAGGGGCTCAGTGTGGCCTCTATAGGGGCTCAGTGTGGCCTCTATAGGGGCTCAGTGTGGCCTCTATAGGGGCTCAGTGTGGCCTCTATAGGGGCTCAGTGTGGCCTCTATAGGGGCTCAGTGTGGCCTCTATAGGGGCTCAGTGTGGCCTCTATAGGGGCTCAGTGTGGCCACTGCAAGTTGGCAGCAGAGTGGCAGAGTGACATCACTTACCCTTTTAGCCGTTTGTAGGACTTTGTATATAGAATTTCGCCTGGATATTTCTTGCAATTTGTGGGGTCAAATGGTCAAAGAATGTCTTAGGAGCAAGTGCAAGAAGTCAATGACTGTAAATTACACCCTCTGTATTTTACAAATAGTGGCAAGAGTGTGATGTGTTTTATTATTTCTCTGAAAGGTCCAACTGGACTTAATAAGTGAACATATCTATCCATCCATCCATCCATCCATCCACCCATCCATCCATCCATCCATCCATCCATCAATAATAATAATAATAATAATAATAATAATAATAATAATAATAATAATAATAATAATAATAATAATAATAATAATAATAATAATAATAATAATAATAATAATAATAATAATAATAATAATAATAATAATAATAATAATAATAATAATAATAATAATAATAATAATAATAATAATAATAATAATAATAATAATAATAATAATAATAATAATAATAATAATAATAATAATAATAATAGATTGAATTTGTAATGCACTTTTTGTTCGCTGGGATCCCAAAGTGCTACACTACAGGGTTAAAAAATAGTTATTAGTAAAACAAATAAAATAAAATACAGAATAAAAATAAGATAAAAATAGAACATAGTTAATTAAAAACATAGTATAAACAGACAATTTAAAAACAACAGCACAAGACAATTAAAATAAAAAGCTAACAGTCAAAGGCCTTTTTGAACAGGTAGGTTTTCAGGCCTGTTTTAACAGAGTCCAGGCTCTGTGGTGCCTCAGCTGGACGGGGAGGCTGTTTTAAAAGAGTCCAGGCTCTGTGGTGCCCTCAGCTGGACGGGGAGGCTCTTTTAAAAGAGTCCAGGCTCTGTGGTGCCCTCAGCTGGACGGGGAGGCTGCTTTAAAAGAGTCCAGGCTCTGTGGTGCCTCAGCTGGACGGGGAGGCTGTTTTAAAAGAGTCCAGGCTCTGTGGTGCCTCAGCTGGACGGGGAGGCTGTTTTAAAAGAGTCCAGGCTCTGTGGTGCCTCAGCTGGACGGGGAGGCTGTTTTAACAGAGTCCAGGCTCTGTGGTGCCTCAGCTGGACGGGGAGGCTGTTTTAACAGAGTCCAGGCTCTGTGGTGCCTCAGCTGGACGGGGAGGCTGTTTTAAAAGAGTCCAGGCTCTGTGGTGCCTCAGCTGGACGGGGAGGCTGTTTTAAAAGAGTCCAGGCTCTGTGGTGCCTCAGCTGGACGGGGAGGCTGTTTTAACAGAGTCCAGGCTCTGTGGTGCCTCAGCTGGACGGGGAGGCTGTTTTAACAGAGTCCAGGCTCTGTGGTGCCTCAGCTGGACGAGGAGGCTGTTTTAACAGAGTCCAGGCTCTGTGGTGCCCTCAGCTGGACGGGGAGGCTGCTTTAACAGAGTCCAGGCTCTGTGGTGCCTCAGCTGGATGGGGAGGCTGCTTTAACAGAGTCCAGGCTCTGTGGTGCCTCAGCTGGACGGGGAGGCTGTTTTAAAAGAGTCCAGGCTCTGTGGTGCCTCAGCTGGACGGGGAGGCTGCTTTAAAAGAGTCCAGGCTCTGTGGTGCCTCAGCTGGACGGGGAGGCTGTTTTAAAAGAGTCCAGGCTCTGTGGTGCCTCAGCTGGACGGGGAGGCTGTTTTAAAAGAGTCCAGGCTCTGTGGTGCCCTCAGCTGGACGGGGAGGCTGTTTTAAAAGAGTCCAGGCTCTGTGGTGCCTCAGCTGGACGGGGAGGCTGTTTTAAAAGAGTCCAGGCTCTGTGGTGCCTCAGCTGGACGGGGAGGCTGTTTTAACAGAGTCCAGGCTCTGTGGTGCCTCAGCTGGACGGGGAGGCTGTTTTAAAAGAGTCCAGGCTCTGTGGTGCCTCAGCTGGATGGGGAGGCTGTTTTAACAGAGTCCAGGCTCTGTGGTGCCCTCAGCTGGACGGGGAGGCTGTTTTAAAAGAGTCCAGGCTCTGTGGTGCCTCAGCTGGACGGGGAGGCTGTTTTAACAGAGTCCAGGCTCTGTGGTGCCTCAGCTGGACGGGGAGGCTGTTTTAACAGAGTCCAGGCTCTGTGGTGCCTCAGCTGGACGGGGAGGCTGTTTTAACAGAGTCCAGGCTCTGTGGTGCCTCAGCTGGACGGGGAGGCTGTTTTAACAGAGTCCAGGCTCTGTGGTGCCTCAGCTGGACGGGGAGGCTGTTTTAAAAGAGTCCAGGCTCTGTGGTGCCTCAGCTGGACGGGGGAGGCTGCTTTAACAGAGTCCAGGCTCTGTGGTGCCTCAGCTGGACGGGGAGGCTGTTTTAAAAGAGTCCAGGCTCTGTGGTGCCCTCAGCTGGACGGGGAGGCTGTTTTAACAGAGTCCAGGCTCTGTGGTGCCTCAGCTGGACGGGGAGGCTGTTTTAAAAGAGTCCAGGCTCTGTGGTGCCTCAGCTGGACGGGGAGGCTGTTTTAAAAGAGTCCAGGCTCTGTGGTGCCCTCAGCTGGATGGGGAGGCTGTTTTAACAGAGTCCAGGCTCTGTGGTGCCTCAGCTGGACGGGGAGGCTGTTTTAAAAGAGTCCAGGCTCTGTGGTGCCTCAGCTGGACGGGGAGGCTGTTTTAAAAGAGTCCAGGCTCTGTGGTGCCTCAGCTGGACGGGGAGGCTGCTTTAACAGAGTCCAGGCTCTGTGGTGCCTCAGCTGGACGGGGAGGCTGTTTTAACAGAGTCCAGGCTCTGTGGTGCCTCAGCTGGACGGGGAGGCTGTTTTAAAAGAGTCTAGGCTCTGTGGTGCCTCAGCTGGACGGGGAGGCTGTTTTAACAGAGTCCAGGCTCTGTGGTGCCTCAGCTGGACGGGGAGGCTGTTTTAACAGAGTCCAGGCTCTGTGGTGCCTCAGCTGGACGGGGAGGCTGTTTTAAAAGAGTCCAGGCTCTGTGGTGCCCTCAGCTGGACGGGGAGGCTGCTTTAAAAGAGTCCAGGCTCTGTGGTGCCTCAGCTGGATGGGGAGGCTGTTTTAAAAGAGTCCAGGCTCTGTGGTGCCTCAGCTGGACGGGGAGGCTGTTTTAACAGAGTCCAGGCTCTGTGGTGCCTCAGCTGGACGGGGAGGCTGTTTTAAAAGAGTCCAGGCTCTGTGGTGCCCTCAGCTGGACGGGGAGGCTGCTTTAAAAGAGTCCAGGCTCTGTGGTGCCCTCAGCTGGACGGGGAGGCTGTTTTAAAAGAGTCCAGGCTCTGTGGTGCCTCAGCTGGACGGGGAGGCTGTTTTAAAAGAGTCCAGGCTCTGTGGTGCCTCAGCTGGACGGGGAGGCTGCTTTAAAAGAGTCCAGGCTCTGTGGTGCCTCAGCTGGACGGGGAGGCTGTTTTAAAAGAGTCCAGGCTCTGTGGTGCCCTCAGCTGGACGGGGAGGCTGTTTTAAAAGAGTCCAGGCTCTGTGGTGCCTCAGCTGGAGGGGGAGGCTGTTTTAAAAGAGTCCAGGCTCTGTGGTGCCTCAGCTGGACGGGGAGGCTGTTTTAAAAGAGTCCAGGCTCTGTGGTGCCTCAGCTGGACGGGGAGGCTGTTTTAAAAGAGTCCAGGCTCTGTGGTGCCTCAGCTGGACGGGGAGGCTGTTTTAAAAGAGTCCAGGCTCTGTGGTGCCTCAGCTGGACGGGGAGGCTGTTTTAACAGAGTCCAGGCTCTGTGGTGCCTCAGCTGGACGGGGAGGCTGCTTTAACAGAGTCCAGGCTCTGTGGTGCCTCAGCTGGACGGGGGAGGCTGTTTTAACAGAGTCCAGGCTCTGTGGTGCCTCAGCTGGACGGGGAGGCTGCTTTAACAGAGTCCAGGCTCTGTGGTGCCTCAGCTGGATGGGGAGGCTGTTTTAAAAGAGTCCAGGCTCTGTGGTGCCTCAGCTGGACGGGGAGGCTGTTTTAAAAGAGTCCAGGCTCTGTGGTGCCTCAGCTGGACGGGGAGGCTGCTTTAACAGAGTCCAGGCTCTGTGGTGCCTCAGCTGGACGGGGAGGCTGTTTTAAAAGAGTCCAGGCTCTGTGGTGCCCTCAGCTGGACGGGGAGGCTGTTTTAAAAGAGTCCAGGCTCTGTGGTGCCTCAGCTGGACGGGGAGGCTGTTTTAACAGAGTCCAGGCTCTGTGGTGCCTCAGCTGGACGGGGAGGCTGCTTTAACAGAGTCCAGGCTCTGTGGTGCCTCAGCTGGACGGGGAGGCTGTTTTAACAGAGTCCAGGCTCTGTGGTGCCTCAGCTGGACGGGGAGGCTGTTTTAACAGAGTCCAGGCTCTGTGGTGCCTCAGCTGGACGGGGAGGCTGTTTTAAAAGAGTCCAGGCTCTGTGGTGCCTCAGCTGGACGGGGAGGCTGTTTTAACAGAGTCCAGGCTCTGTGGTGCCTCAGCTGGACGGGGAGGCTGTTTTAACAGAGTCCAGGCTCTGTGGTGCCTCAGCTGGACGGGGAGGCTGTTTTAAAAGAGTCCAGGCTCTGTGGTGCCTCAGCTGGACGGGGAGGCTGTTTTAAAAGAGTCCAGGCTCTGTGGTGCCTCAGCTGGACGGGGAGGCTGTTTTAAAAGAGTCCAGGCTCTGTGGTGCCCTCAGCTGGACGGGGAGGCTGTTTTAAAAGAGTCCAGGCTCTGTGGTGCCTCAGCTGGACGGGGAGGCTGTTTTAACAGAGTCCAGGCTCTGTGGTGCCTCAGCTGGACGGGGAGGCTGTTTTAACAGAGTCCAGGCTCTGTGGTGCCTCAGCTGGATGGGGAGGCTGTTCCACAGGCGTGGTGCAGCCGTGCAGAAGGCCATCCATCCATCCATCCATCCATCCATCCATCCATCCTCCCTTTCATGGTGAGATGGTTTGGGGAAGGAAGCTCCGACCTGAAAATCCTGGGAGTTTGTCCAAACGTCTGTAAAGCATCTGTCCGGCTGAGAGGCTCCTCACTGTGATCTCTTTCTGCACCACTGATTATAAATGGTAAATGGCTGCATTTATATAACAACTTTTATCCAAAGCGCTTTACAATTTGTTCCTCACATTTTACCCGTTCACTCACACATTCACACACCGACGGCGGAGGCAACCGTGCAAGGTGCCGACCTGCCTGCTCATTGGGAGCAATTAGGGGTTAAGTGTCTTGCTCAAGGACACATCAACACGCTGCCCGGGAGGAGCGGGAATCGAACTGGGAACCTCCGGATTACCAACTGCTCTACCTCCTGAGCCACTGTCGCCCCTAGGTTAGGTTAGGTTGAGATTGTTACCGTTCTCTGACACTGTGACCCGAGTCATGATCATTAACCTCCCTGGCTGCTTGGCTATGTGCCTTTCATGTCACACTATTACACTATTACACACTATTACACTATTACACTATTACACACTATTACACACTATTACACACTATTACACTATTACACACTATTACACTATTACACACTATTACACTATTACACTATTACACTATAACACACTATTACACTATTACACACTATTACACTATTACACTATTACACTATTACACTAGCACACTATTACACTATTACACTAGCACACTATTACACTATTACACTATTACACACTATTACACTATTACACGATTACACTAGCACACTATTACACTATTACTTACTATTACACTAGCACACTATTACATACTATTACACACTACTACACTATTACACTAGCACACTATTACACACTATTACACACTATTACACTAGCACACTATTACACTAGCACACTATTACACACTATTACACTAGCACACTATTACACACTATTACACTAGCACACTATGACACACACTATTACACTAGCACACTATTACACTAGCACACTATTACACACTATTACACTAGCACACTATTACACACTATTACACTAGCACACTATGACACACACTATTGTACTGAGTACAATGGCACAACCCGCAAGTCTTTACGACAAAAGGTTCAAGAGATACACTAAGGGGGTGTGGCCTAAGGGGGCGTGGTCTAATTACCGGGGGAGTGGTCAACATCGACCAATGAAAGAGGATATCCCTACTGAGTACAATGGGTCAACATAGACCAATGAAAGAGGACATCCCTACTGAGTACAATGACACAACCCACAAGTCAGAGGGAGCTGTCAATCAATTCAGTACTGCTACACAGAGGGGCGATGAAGGGTTAACTCCATGAGAGGTCATTGCCAGGTCAGCTGTACTTAGTTGATTGACAGCTCCCTTTGAACGACGCACACCTGCTCACCACTGATTAGGGTGATGCAATCACCAATGACACTGCACTTTGTGACCCAATGTATTTCAATGAGGGCAGACGCATGCCTGCAGTCTCACAATGATTAAAAGAAAACGATAAGAGATGAAGCGTTGTCACTTTCATATGAGCACTGTGACCCGAGTCATGATCATTAACCTCCCTGGCTGCTTGGCTATGTGCCTTTCATGTCACACTATTACACTATTACACACTATTACACTATTACACTATTACACACTATTACACACTATTACACACTATTACACTATTACACACTATTACACTATTACACACTATTACACTATTACACTATTACACTATAACACACTATTACACTATTACACACTATTACACTATTACACTATTACACTATTACACTAGCACACTATTACACTATTACACTAGCACACTATTACACTATTACACTATTACACACTATTACACTATTACACGATTACACTAGCACACTATTACACTATTACTTACTATTACACTAGCACACTATTACATACTATTACACACTACTACACTATTACACTAGCACACTATTACACACTATTACACACTATTACACTAGCACACTATTACACTAGCACACTATTACACACTATTACACTAGCACACTATTACACACTATTACACTAGCACACTATGACACACACTATTACACTAGCACACTATTACACTAGCACACTATTACACACTATTACACTAGCACACTATTACACACTATTACACTAGCACACTATGACACACACTATTGTACTGAGTACAATGGCACAACCCGCAAGTCTTTACGACAAAAGGTTCAAGAGATACACTAAGGGGGTGTGGCCTAAGGGGGCGTGGTCTAATTACCGGGGGAGTGGTCAACATCGACCAATGAAAGAGGATATCCCTACTGAGTACAATGGGTCAACATAGACCAATGAAAGAGGACATCCCTACTGAGTACAATGACACAACCCACAAGTCAGAGGGAGCTGTCAATCAATTCAGTACTGCTACACAGAGGGGCGATGAAGGGTTAACTCCATGAGAGGTCATTGCCAGGTCAGCTGTACTTAGTTGATTGACAGCTCCCTTTGAACGACGCACACCTGCTCACCACTGATTAGGGTGATGCAATCACCAATGACACTGCACTTTGTGACCCAATGTATTTCAATGAGGGCAGACGCATGCCTGCAGTCTCACAATGATTAAAAGAAAACGATAAGAGATGAAGCGTTGTCACTTTCATATGAGCACTTGAAGGGTTATGTGAAGGGTTCTGTGCGATATTGTGTCATTCCGTCGACAATTGTGGCCTCGGTGGCGATCGGGACACAAGGGGGGAAAAGCGATAAAATCTGTTTTTTGCTAGAGTGAAGAATGCATTGGTGTCTATGTGGAGGATAACTTTCAAACAAATGGTCATCAGTTGAGATAGAAATGTCCAATTCCATTTATTTTTCTTTTGTGAGCGAGGGGTGTTGTTTTTGGCGCGAACGCAGTAGGGCAGTGTTACGATGAGTGGAACGTTTAGATGGCATGACGGTGGTAGAGGTGAGTAGATCCCAAAATGCAGACTTAAACACGAGGAGAGGTAGTGGAGAGTGAGATAGAGTCGAGGTTGAAAATAACAAGCTTTACTGAATGTGGCAAACAATACATAAATGGACTCACAGGGAAATACAGGAAGTTTCATAGGAGGTACACAAGGTCGACAGCACACAGGAATATTTCAAATGAGCCATGACAGTGAACTGTAGACATGTAGACGAGTCAATTTGTATATATAAAAATATAGAACATTTCTGTTTATTTCTGAGTTCACAGAGCTCAGTTTACAATCAGACACACAAACGTCTGACCAAGAAAGTAAGAAAGAACTCTGGTCAGAACTTACCATGAATACATAATCGACATGACGTACATAAGATATCTAGATATGACAAGAAAGGTAAACAAAGAAATGCCCTAGTGAGGAAATTAAAACAAAAATGGGCTCTTCTCTGGGCTCTTTGTTATGTCTTCACACAAAGAACTGGAGAGGAGAAGACCGTGGGCCTCTCATATCTGTTGTTTTCAGAGACACTGTTGAAACTGTCGCCCAGTGTCTGCGCTGTATACTGGTCAACCCATATTAAACTATTCAAGGCTATCAGAGATAGAATATGTATTTTAACACAGGTCTATAGACATGATAATATTTTCCTCTCACAGTACATTTAGGGCACACAATGGTACATTTTAATTTCACAAGGGCACACAATGATACACATTTTTCTCTCCCCTCTCTGAAATAAAGGGCATACGGTAACGGGAGGGAGGAATTATAAGCCTTTTTATTTATTTATCCTTTCAAAGTGGGAGTCTCCGGGCTTAATCTCCGC